>NW_027412088.1:40872590-41065090 GCF_047663935.1 Musca autumnalis | reverse complement strand
TGCTGTTGGTGTTGTTGGAAACAACCATCAGACAAACCACAATAATTTCTCCATAGACTTTTGTTTGGCATTCATTCTCCCATGTTGTTGTCATATTATTTATGGTTTATGCTGCTCATTCCAGAGCAATAGCCAAATGAATGTATATATGCAGAATAGCAGTGGTAGTAGCAATAGCAATAACATTCCAACGATTCACAGCAGACAGTTTAAGTTTTATGGTTTGCACGACGAATAAAACTAAGCACCCAACAACAGCCACCACCACCCACCCACCCATTCATTCGGCTATCAATATTCGTGGTGATAATTTATGAAATGAATCTTAAAAAAATTAAGAGGAAGGAAGCTGTGCAAAAGTTATAAACGACTTTTAAGTTTATGTTGGAAAAAAAAAACATAATTGGGAATAAAGTTTTGCTTTCACTGCTAATTAAAGGGCCAGTGGTGAACTTTCTCCTGGAGAGCATATTCTATAGGAAATTTAAATTATTATATGTATGTGATTTAAAATACTTCTTGATATTCTTCTATAGAAGCACCCTTTCTTTCAGAAAGGGTATATAGAAGAACCCTTTCTTTTAGAAAGGGTCTATAGAAGAACCCTTTCTTTTAGAAAGGGTCTATAGAAGAACCCTTTCTTTTAGAAAGGGTCTATAGAAGAACCCTTTCTTTTAGAAAGGGTCTATAGAAGAACCCTCTCTTTTAGAAAGGGTCTATAGAAGAACCCTTTCTTTTAGAAAGGGTCTATAGAAGAACCCTTTCTTTTAGAAAGGGTCTATAGAAGAACCCTTTCTTTTAGAAAGGGTCTATAGAAGAACCCTTTCTTTTAGAAAGGGTATATAGAAGCACCCTTTCTTTTAGGAAGGGTATATAGAAGCACACTTTCTTCTAGAAAGGGTCTATAGAAGCACCCTTTCTTTTAGAAAGGGTCTATAGAAGCACCCTTTCATTTAGGAAGGGTCTATAGAAGCACCCTTTCTTTCAGAAATGGCCTATAGAAGCACCTTTTCTTTCAGAAATGGCCTATAGAAGCACCTTTTCTTTCGGAAATGGTCTATAGAAGCACCCTTTCTTTCAGAATGGGTCTATAGAAGCACCCTTTCTATCAGAAAAGGTCTATAGAAGCACCCTTTCTAACAGAAAGGGTCTATAGAAGCACCCTTTCTATCAGAAGGGGTCTATAGAAGCACCCTTTCTATCAGAAAGGGTCTATAGAAGCACCCTTTCCTTTAGGAAGGGTCTTTAGAAGCACCCCTTCTTTTAGGAAGGGTCTTTAGAAGCACCCCTTCTTTTAGGAAGGGTCTTTAAAAGCACCCCTTCTTTTAGGAACTGTCTTTAGAAGCATCCCTTCTTTTAGGAAGGGTCTTTAGAAGCACCCCTTCTTTTAGGAAGGGCCTTTAGAAGCACCCTTTCTTTCAGAAAGGGTCTATAGAAGCACCCTTTCTTTTAGAAAGAGTCTTTAGAAGCACCCTTTCTTTTAGGGAGAGTCTTAAGAAGCACCCTTGCTATCAGAAAGGGTCTATAGAAGCAACCTTCCTATCAGAAAGGGTCTATAGAAGCACCCTTTCTTTTAGGAAATGTTTTTAGAAGCACCCTTTCTATGAGAAAGGGTCTATAGAAGCACCCTTTCTATGAGAAAGGGTCTATAGAAGCACCCTTTCTATGAGAAAGGGTCTATAGAAGCACCCTTTCTTTTAGGAAGAGTCTTTAGAAGCTCCCTTCCTATCAGAACGGGTCTATAGAAGCACCCTTTCTTTTAGGAAGAGTCTTTAGAAGCTCTCTTCCTATCAGAACGGGTCTATAGAAGCACCCTTTCTTTTAGGAAGAGTCTTTAGAAGCACCCTTCCTATCTGAAAGGATCTATAGAAGCACCCTTTCTTTTAGGAAGAGTCTTTAGAAGCACCCTTCCTATCAGAAAGGGTCTATAGAAGCACCATTTCTTTTAGGAAGAGTCTTCAGAAGCACCCTTTGTTTAGGAAGGGTCTTTAGAAGCACCCTTTCTTTTAGGAAGGGTCTTTAGAAGCACCCTTTCTTTTAGGAAGGGTCTTTAGAAGCACCCTTTCTTTTAGGAAGGGTCTTTAGAAGCACCCTTTCTTTTAGGAAGGGTCTACAGACGCACCCTTTCTTTTAGGAAGGGTCTACAGACGCACCCTTTCTTTTAGGAAGGGTCTACAGACGCACCCTTTCTTTTAGGAAGGGTCTACAGACGCACCCTTTTTTAGGAAGGGTCTACAGACGCACCCTTTCTTTTAGGAAGGGTCTACAGACGCACCCTTTCTTTTAGGAAGGGTCTAAAGACGCACCCTTTCTTTTAGGAAGGGTCTACAGACGCACCCTTTCTTTTAGGAAGGGTCTACAGACGCACCCTTTCTTTTAGGAAGGGTCTACAGACGCACCCTTTCTTTTAGGAAGGGTCTACAGACGCACCCTTTCTTTTAGGAAGGGTCTACAGACGCACCCTTTCTTTTAGGAAGGGTCTACAGACGCACCCTTTCTTTTAGGAAGGGTCTACAGACGCACCCTTTCTTTTAGGAAGGGTCTACAGACGCACCCTTTCTTTTAGGAAGGGTCTACAGACGCACCCTTTCTTTTAGGAAGGGTCTATAGAAGCACCCTTTCTTTTAGGAAGGGACTATAGAAGCACCCTTTCGTTTAGGAAGGGTCTATAAAAGCACCCTTTCTTTTAGGAAGGGTCTATAGAAGCACCCTTTATTTTAGGAAGGGTCTATAGAAGCACCCTTTCGTTCAGAAAGGGTCTATAGAAGCACCTGATCTTTCAGAAAAGGTCTATAGAAGCACGCTTTCTTTCAGGAAGGGTATATAGAAGCACCCTTTCTTTCAAGAAGTGTCTATAGAAGCACCCTTTTTTTCAGAAAGGGCCTACAGAAGCACGATTTCTTTCAAAAGTCGTCTATAGAAGCACCCTTTCTTTCAGAAGTCATCTATAGAAGCAACCTTTCTTTTAGAAAGGCTCTATAGAAGCACCACTTCTTTCAGAAAGAGTCTATTGAAGCCCCCTTTCTTTCAGAAAGGGTCTATAGAAGCACCCTTTTTCAGAAAGGGTGTATAGAAGCACCCTTTTGTCAGAAAGGGTGTATAGAAGCACCCTTTTTCAGAAAGGGTGTACAGAAGCTCCTTTTTTCAGAAAGGGTGTAAAGAAACACCCTTTTTTACAGAAAGGGTGTATAGAAGCGCCCCTTCTTTCAAAAAGAGTCTATAGAAGCACCCTTTCTATCAAAAAGAGTCTATAGAAGCACCCTTTCTATCAAAAAGAGTCTATAGAAGCACCCTTTCTATCAAAAAGAGTCTATAGAAGCACCCTTTCTATCAAAAAGAGTCTGTAGAAGCACCCTTTCTCTCAGAAAGGGTATATAGAATCACCCCTTCCTTCAGAAAGAGTCTGTAGAAGTACCCCTTCTTTCAGAAAGAGTCTGTAGAAGTACCCCTTCTTTCAGAAAGAGCCTGTAGAAGTACCCTTTCTTTCAGAGAGGGTCTATAGAAGCACCCCTTCTTTCAGAAAGAGTCTATAGAAGCCCCCTTCTTTCAGAAAGGGTCTATAGAAGCCCCCTTCTTTCAGAAAGAGTCTGTAGAAGCACCCTTTCTTTCGGAAAGGGTCTATAGAAGCACCCTTTCTTTTAGGAACGGTCTATAGAAGCACCCTTTCTTTTAGGAAGGGTCTAGAGAAGCACCCTTTCTTTAGGAAGGGTCCAGAGAAGCACCCTTTCTTTTAGGAAGGGTCTATAGAAGCACCCTTTCTTTTAGGAAGGGTCTAGAGAAGCACCCTTTCTTTTAGGAGTGGTCTAGAGAAGCACCCTTTCTTTTAGGAAGGGTCTAGAGAAGCACCCTTTCTTTCAGAAAGGGTCTATAGAAGCACCCATTCTTTCAGAAAGGGTCTATAGAAGCACTCTTTCTTCCAGAAAGTGTCTACAGAAGCACTCTTTCTTTCAGAAAGGGTCTATAGAAGCACCCATTCTTTCAGAAAGGGTCTATAGAAGCACTCTTTCTTCCAGAAAGTGTCTACAGAAGCACTCTTTCTTTCAGAAAGGGTCAATACCCTTTCACCCTTTCTTTCGGAAAGGGTCTATAGAAGCACCCTTTCTTTCGGAAAGAGTCTATAGAAGTTCCCTTTCTTTCGGAAAGGGTCTATAGAAGCACCCTTTCTTTCGGAAAGGGTCTATAGAAGCACCCTTTCTTTTAAGAAGGGTCTATAGAAGCACCCTTTCTTTCGGAAAGGGTCTATAGAAGCACCCTTTTTTCGGAAAGGGTCTATAGAAGCACCCTTTTTTCGGAAAGGGTCTATAGAAGCACCCTTTTTTCGGAAAGGGTCTATAGAAGCACCCTTTCTTTCGGAAAGGGTCTATAGAAGCACCCTTTCTTTAGGAAAGGGTCTATAGAAGCACCCTTTCTTTCAGAATGGGTCTATAAGAGCACCTTTTCTGCCAGAAATGTTCTGTAGAAGCAACCATTCTTTCAGAAAAGACCTTTCTCTTAGAAAGTGTCTATAGAAGCACTCTTTTCCAGAAGGGCTCTATGGAAGCACTCTTTCTTTCAGAAATTATCTATAGAAGCACCCATTCTTTCAGAAAGGGCCTATAGAAGCACTCCTTATTTCAGAATGGGACTATAGAGGCACCATTTCGTCATTACGTCACCCACACTGTGGAGTCTAAACTCATAAATTTCCTCAAATTTCCCCTCTACTATAATTGCATAACATGCAAAAGTCTTTATTATGTCAAAATAAAATGTGTCATTATTCTCAAACCCTAAACATACACAAAAATTGATGGATTGCGCTCTTAATGACCCTGGCAAATTTTGTAAAGCCGCCCTTACTTAAGCCACCCCTCCGCCCTCTTTCCTCAAAAAACAAATAACAATTGCTCTAAATTACATTGTTTGTTTTACATCAGCAATTTTAAACTGACCACATACAAGCTATTTGGAAAGTACTTTGTCGTCGTCATTGTTGTCGTCCGTGGTCGGGATATTTTATTACAAACATTTAAAATGAATTTATTCTTACCTTAGCAAACTTCCGGCATGTGAACGATAAGTGGGAGGCGGTGAGCTGCCACGAACAACGCCATTTTGGCGATCTCTATCCAAGAGTAGTAGTCTAGGATAAAACAAAAGAATAAAGAATGTATGCAAGTAAGTAAATTGGTAACAACAATAAAAAACAACCAACAAAAAATCGCAAGAACACACAAAAACAATTTGTGTAAATTAATAGCAATTTTTTTCAAAGTTTTGTAGAGGGATTTTGAAAACGACAACAAGAACAAGAACAACAGCAACAGCAAATAACCACAAAGACACTGAACGTCTAAAGGAAACTCTATAATAAATGGCACAAGGACATGCAATCATTAACAATAGCTGCAGAAATTTCCTTCGTCCATTGCCAAAAACAAATGACCGACAATGAGAATGAAGGAGCCACAGAAAAATCGTTTCGATTAAATTGGTTTTAACAATAGAGTGTCGTAGAGTAGACGTAACGGTCGAAGGAACGGTAACAATTCCTTTGCAACAAACAATAGGTTGTCCTCGTCTGCTGCTGTTGTAAGCTTTTGGTTGGTCAAATGACATGCAATCCACTTTTGGTAAAAAGAGCACTCCCTACTGGACTTGCTATCAAATTTTGTAGAATAGACTAGACCATTTTTCTCTGTATATATGTGTGTGTTAGTAAATGTATTGAAATCCTTTTTAAACCACATTATGTGGTTAGCCACATTTTATGGTCTAAAAAGTCCTTTTCTACTTTGTAGTTATATCATTTGCTGCTGCTGTTGTTGTTATTGTTGTTGCTGCTGCCACTGCTATTATGTTATGTTTCAAAGAGTTTGAGTTTAATGTCATTAAGCCATGTTGTGGGAAAGAGTACGGAAAGGGGAGAGTGTGTAGAGAACAAAACAATTTTTGACTTCCATACCAACCTTAAACGATATTCTTGCATGCTGGCCTGATACGAAGGAGGAGGTGGTCTATGTTGAAATTCTGGATAGAGTAGACCTTGTGGTGCACCACCTCCACGACTGCATGGTCTTCGGCCACATCTGCCTAAATCGACACTGGAACCCAAACCAAGGCAAGGCGGTCCACCAGGAGCAGTCATACGCCATGCAGCACCACTAACTGTCACCAGGACAACACCGACTCCTGTAAGTATACAAAAGAAATACGTAGTGTGTTAAAATGGTCATCTCATCACAAGCTTAAATGATTGTAGGCTAAAGGTGTTTTGTAAGCTTAATTGTAAATTTGTTTGGGTAATTGAAAGAAAGGAGAACATTTGGGATGTTTTTTATACCCTCAACGGTATGTTCACATAGGATATATACACTTTGTCACGATCAGAAATGTGCCACAATGATTGTCGGGCCACATATATTGAGATCAAATCGATTCCAAAATAATTTAGTGTCGATCTAGCCATACCGGTTCTTCCGGCTGTCTCTCGAAGGGAATAACCGATTTCCAAACTTTGAACATCGTAGTATTTCTTTCAAATTTACATGAAACAGTCCTCAGGCGAAGGTGAGGATTTTTTTCTATACTATAACTGTCGTCAGGGGAAGCTGAATAACAGTCCTCAGTGCGGAGCCTGAAAATAGTCGCAGTTGGGAAAAGTTTTTGTACCCTAAAAAGGGTGTTTACACTTTGATACGATTAAAAATATACCTCATCGAAAAAATTCTAAGTTAAATCAAATACGAACATGGACTTCAAATATCCGTTTTTTCGGGTACCTCTCGAGAGGATCAATGGTCCAAATCATTAGATCAAGTACAAAGATGGACCATATCTGTACGCTCCTTCGGGCCAAACAAAAGTTCAAGATTTTCGTTTTTGTGCAGTTTAAAGGCTCCTCGAGGAAAGCTATGAAATTTTTACCACTTTGGGGTTTTGTTTATCGCGACAACATTTTTTTCGCGGACAAGTCTATATTTCATGACATAATGGCCCGAATATTTTGGCCAACAAAAATGGTGGTGGGCACTCCAATATAGTCTATATAGAACAACTACTTCGACTATCTCCGCTACAAAATTGTGGGTTCTGATTACACCAATATATATATTTTTTTCGTGGACAAGTCTATAATTCCTCACACAATGGCCTGAAAGCTCTTAGAAATCCCACTGTGACCAACTAATAATAACTATAAAATGGAGCGACTGGCATTGATCCAACCTGTGTATATCATACTATATCTCTCAAACTTAAATCAAGTTCGATGATGGTCTATTTCGGACAACCACTTCGAGTATCTTCCCCACAAAAGTTCAAAGTGCAGTTTAAGGAGTCTTTGTGGATTGCTTAAAAATTTGTACCAAAGGTGTTCTGTTTAAAGCGACATAATGACCTCCGGTCATAATGACCCGAATGTTCTAAAAAACCTACGGTGACCAACTTAAATGGGTGGTAGGCACTCTTAGCACTTAGATCAAGTTCCAAGGTGGATTATTTCATACCATTCCTTTGCCATTAAATCCAGATTAAGACCTCTTCTCGGATCGATTTGATATTTTAATAGCGGGTAGTCCTTGTTATCATGACCACAGCAATATAATTTGTTTTAGAGGAAGCCAATATTTTCCGAGATATGGATCAGAAATGTCCAGAAATATTTAGGGCCCATGTGTGTGGTTAATAGAAGTCATGAGGTGACAATCTGTCGCAGTTCTCGGGGCTTTACAGGCCTGTAAATCCCGTTTAAGGCATCTTCTCCGATCGAATTGATATTTTTAAATTGCTGGTAGGCCTCGTGATTTAATTAATTTAATTTTTACCAAGGGAAGGCAATATTTCCCAAGACATAGAACTTGAAATATCAGAATATTTAAGACCCGTTTATACACCACCCTTACAAAGTGCATCTGTACTTGGACTATACATGTGAGTGGTTTACGGGAGTAATGAGGAGACAACCATTCGCAGTTCTCAGGGGTTTTCTGCCCGGCAAATACAGTAGTAGCACCGCTTCTGCAGTCAATGAGACCATTAACTTAATTTTAAAGTTTTCCATATTCCGCTCCTAGAAGGAAAGTACAAGAAATTGCAATCAGTTGGAACCTGGGTCCAATCATCTTCGTTAGCAATTACTTAAATACCCTCGAGAGCCCAGAGATGTCTCTCCTCCTTGGGGAAAATCCCGGTTTACCTAAACGGTGTTTGGATTGGTTTCTAAACTCCACGAAATATAATCGTCCTTCCTGTTTACCAAAACGGGGTTTGGACTGGTTTCTGTACTCCACGAAAGACCATCGTCCACTCATATCGTTACTGACTCAATATTTCAAATTGGGTCGAAGGGTAGATCCTTCGACATCTTGGGACAACGTAATAGGCTCCTCATAGGCGTGTATTTTCCAAAGACTTCTAGGACGATCCTATTGTCTTTATAGGCGTAGTTTTTTTCAAACATTTTTAGGAGAACCTTATGGTCTTCGTAGGCGTGGATCTTTCAAAGATTTTAGGAGAACTCTATGGTCCTCATAAGTTTGAAGTTTTGAAACATTTTTAGGACAACCCTACAGACTTCCAATGCGATTTTCAAAAAAAAAAAAAAACAAAAAAATTAGATGGTCTCCAAGAACTTGTATTTTTCAAAGATTTTAAGAGAACGCTATGGTCTTCATAGATGTGAATTTTTCACAGATTTTTCGGATAGTCCAATGGTCTTCATAGGCGGAGATTTTTCAAAGATTTTCGGAGAACCCTATGGTCTTCATAGGCGTGGATTTTTTAAAGATTTTTAGGAGAACCCCTATGGTCATCATAGGCGTGGAATTTTTAAAGATTTTTAGGAGAACCCCTATGGTCATCATAGGCGTGGATTTTTTAAAGATTTTTAGGAGAAACCCTATGGTCATCATAGGCGTGGAATTTTTAAAGATTTTTAGGAGAAACCCTATGGTCATCATAGACGTAGAATTTTTAAAGAGTTTTAGGAGAAGCCCTATGGTCTTCATAGGCATGGATTTTTTAAAGATTTTTAGGAGAACCCCTATGGTCATCATAGGAGAACCCCTTGGTCTTCATAGGTGTAGATTTCCTAAAGATTTTTAGGAGAACCCTAATGGTCTTCAAAGGCGCCAATTTTTTAAAGATTTTTAGGAGAACCACTAGGTTTTCATACGTGTGGATTTTTTAAAATGTTTAGGAGAACCCCTATGGTTTTTTAGGAGAAACCCTATGGTCATCATAGGCGTGAATTTTTTAAGGTTTTTAGGAGAAACCCTATGGTCATCATAGGCGTAGAATTTTTAAAGATTTTTAGGAGAAACCCTATGGTCATCATAGGCTTGGAATTTTTAAAGATTTTTAGGAGAAACCCTATGGTCATCATAGGCGTGGAATTTTTAAAGATTTTTAGGAGAAACCCTATGGTCATCATATACGTAGAATTTTTAAAGATTTTTAGGAGAACCACTAGGTTTTCATAGATGTGGATTTCCTAAAGATTTTTAGGAGAACCACTAGGTTTTCATAGGTGTGGATTTCCTAAAGATTTTTAGAAGAACCCTAATGGTCTTCATAGGCGCGGATTTTTTAAAGATTTTTAGAAGAACCACTAGGTTTTCATAGGTGTGGATTTTTTAAAGATTTTTAGGAGAACCCCTATGGTCTTCGTAGGCGTGGATTTTTCAAAGCTTTTAGGTGAACCCTATGTTCTTCATAGACGTGTATTTTTCAAAGCTTTTAGAAGAACCCTGGATTCTTCATAGGCGTGAATTTTTCAAAGCTTTAAGAAGAACCCTGGATTCTTCGTAGGCGTGAATTTTTCAAAGCTTTTAGAAGAACCCTGGATTCTTCATAGGCGTGAATTTTTCAAAGCTTTAAGAAGAACCCTGGATTCTTCGGATTAGATTTCCTAAAGATTTTTAGGAGAACCCTAATGGTCTTCAAAGGCGCCAATTTTTTAAAGATTTTTAGGAGAACCACTAGGTTTTCATACGTGTGGATTTTTTAAAATGTTTAGGAGAACCCCTATGGTCTTTGTAGGCGTGACTTTTTAAAGATTTTTAGGAGAACCCCTATGGTTTTTTAGGAGAAACCCTATGGTCATCATAGGCGTGAATTTTTTAAGGTTTTTAGGAGAAACCCTATGGTCATCATAGGCGTGGAATTTTTAAAGATTTTTAGGAGAAACCCTATGGTCATCATAGGCTTGGAATTTTTAAAGATTTTTAGGAGAAACCCTATGGTCATCATAGGCGTGGAATTTTAAAAGATTTTTAGGAGAAACCCTATGGTCATCATAGACGTAGAATTTTTAAAGATTTTTAGGAGAACCACTAGGTTTTCATAGATGTGGATTTCCTAAAGATTTTTAGGAGAACCACTAGGTTTTCATAGGTTTGGATTTCCTAAAGATTTTTAGAAGAACCCTAATGGTCTTCATAGGCGCGGATTTTTTAAAGATTTTTAGGAGAACCACTAGGTTTTCATAGGTGTGGATTTTTTAAAGATTTTTAGGAGAACCCCCATGGTCTTCGTAGGCGTGAATTTTTCAAAGCTTTTAGGAGAACCCTATGTTTTTCAAAGGCGTGGATTTTTCAAAGCATTTAGGAGAACCCTATGTTTTTCAAAGGCGTGGATTTTTCAAAGTTATTATTTTCAAAAATATTTGCCTATATTTGCCTTAAGGGCACTATCATCTAGTGGAGGAGAGGGTGATATCTACTGGATAGGAATAGCCTCTATAATTTCGGCCCTACTGCCCGTATCAGGATTAGTAATGTCAATTCGTTTTTCTGGAGCCATTTTGGAGTCGAAGTCCCTCTCCTCATCGGGCATCATTGCTTTTCTCATGTTTACTTGCACCTCAAATGACGGTGCTCACCGACTAACCTGTTGACTTCCCACATCAATTTCTGATTTTCGTTCAACTGACTTAGGTTCGTACTAGTATCGTTTAGCTCATAATGTTTATTCGACCTGTAGAAATATTGAGTGCAGCTACTGATTTCGTAATTTCTCACTTCTCTCCAAACATCAGAAAAATTTTGATTTGTGAATTCTCTGAACCACTGTTCTCAGGTGACTCCATTGGATGCCACGGTGCCGCAATGGGGTTTCTCCCTTCTCCCCAAATATCAAAAAAATGTTGTAGTTTTCTGAAGCGTTGATTGGTGAATTATCAGAACCACCACCTTTTTTGGATGCGACCGCGGCTTGGATTCCCAAGCCTTTTTTATGGCAAACATTTTTAACGGTGGCAAAAATACCCCAGAGAGTCAATCTATGCACGTCCGTCCGTCTGTCTGTGGTAATTACTCCAGTATCCACAAAAATAACGGTAGGACGCTGACATTATAGAAAAATGATTCTTTTGATTGCATGCAGGTTCGAAGATGGGGTATATCGGTCCACATTTTGGTATAGACCCATATAACGGTACTGCACGATTTTAGGTATTTTGGTATAATTTAGCATTTAGGGTTCTTAGAGGAAAAAAAACCTATCGACCTATTGTAGTGTTTCGACGTATTTAGACACATTTTCAAACCAAATTGGTTATCTCGGGTTCCTAGAGGTCAAAAAACGTATCTACTAAAAATCATGAACATATGTTAATTTTTAGTATATCCCCCATCCCATATAACAGTACCACCCGATTTGAAGTATTTTTACGTTTTTAGCCAATTTGTCAGATCGAAAAGTTGTGGACATAGGCCCACGTAGTGGTATTGCCCCCACGTATCGGTACCGCCTAATTCCAGGTATTTTCAAATTAATAGCTTGCCTGAAATAGCTAAAATTATGTATTTGGGGTTCGCAATGGTTATAAACTTCTACATCTAATGTTGAGGGTATTTGTATTTTCGTAACAGAAAGAAAACTGATTATTCCGTATTAGTTCCAAATATTTTTAATATTTGGAGGGTATAAAAAGTTCGGCCTGGCCGAACTTAACTTTGTAACGGTTGCACGATGTTAGGCCAAGCTTGTTTTTTGTTTAACGACTTCTCCCCACCATTTGCATTTAAAAAATAATAATTTATATTCCACTCTCAAATAAATCTTATTTAACGACAAATACAATATTTCTTACATTGTAAACATTCAAGTTCAAAACAAAATAATTTGTTATCTCTCGCTTAATGATATATGCATTTGTTAGATAATAAATTTTAATATCCTTCACATGAGATTGACAAAATTTAAGACATTATATATTATGGCTTACAAAATTTCAATACCACATTTGAACCCTTGAAAGTACTTGCACACACACACAACGACAAATATTTTCTGTTGACAAAGCATACATTCCATATTTTATAACCCCCCATAACCTTTGCTATCCCTTGACATTTTTGCAAAAGCAAAAAAAATGTGGCACATAAAAGTCAAAACCAGCAAACGGAAGTTTGCAATTTTCCTTTCTAAACAATTTCCTGTTAGTTTTTGGGATAAACTCTACAGAAAAAATGACAACAACAAAAAAACTACACACTAAGAAATTCTTAACCACAACAAAGAAAAAGAAAAATTCCCTATGCATAGAGGGAACGAGCATATGCAACGTAGG
The DNA here is from genome assembly GCF_047663935.1 of Musca autumnalis. Classification (NCBI taxonomy): domain Eukaryota; kingdom Metazoa; phylum Arthropoda; class Insecta; order Diptera; family Muscidae; genus Musca; species Musca autumnalis. The sequence continues at coordinate 41,052,537 of NW_027412088.1, read as the reverse complement.
ATTTGTGTCATGAACTCCTGTCAGCTAGCCAGGTGATGGTGATGACAAAAATACGAAAGGGCGAAAAAAATATGAAACCACTTGCCTGAAACTCAATACATTATATTTTTCCCATAACCCTAACATTCAGTCTGTTTTTATTCATTCATCTTTGGCTAACATGGAGTTCAAAGTCATTTTTAAATGTTGTCATGTTCACTGTTGTTGTAGCTGCTGCTGATGTTTGCTCATAAAAAGTGACTACTGAAAAAAACAAACGAAATGTTTGAAAAAACATAAGACAAGGGCCAACTTAATGGACTGTACAAAATTTGTTGGTAATCGTTTGTAAAGGTAGGCAAGGGCGTTTGTTGTGTACTGGTGTTTTTTTTTCTTCTTTAGATTATATACATACATATGTATGCACTTGCAAATTTTCAATGTTAAAGAGGAAATACTGCAAAACATATTTGAATTTTATATGGAAGTTAGTTCGATGAGTTAGACTCTGGTAATGTTTAGAACATTTTAATAAGGGCAATATTTTGGCCTAAATGTCAATTTGTTGTAATTACAATCAATATACGGATATAATTTTACCACAATTTTTAGCCCTCGCTTAGAAGCCATAATTGGTAACGTTTACACATTTTTTAGGAAACGAAATTCAGAATTATTCTGAGTTCAGATAAAAACAATTGCCCACGAACATTGTCGAGTCCAAGCAACGAACCTAAAGAGTGCGACAGTTGATAGTTCCGCAATTTTGCTTGCGGAAATTCACAGTTTGTCGATGAGAGGAGGTCTTCAGAGGAGAAGGTTTCACCTCTCCCTATCTTTACAATAAAATTTCCATAATGTTAATAGGGACGTGTAAAGATGTTTATATCGATAAGGAAAGATTTAGACGAAGTCAAAAATACCAGAGTAATTACGCATCGTTGAAAATGCGAAGATTTATGCCAATATTTTTCCACCTATGACCTTTGGGGAAGAACTGAATCCTTGTGGAAGGGTTTATTGTTGTTTGTCTTTCTTTTGTCTGTTCCTTTTCTCAAAATACTTATTATGAAGCCAGCGTGCAACGTATTTTGTACATAAAACCAAAAGACTTCGGACGAAAAATAAGCTCTTCCCTTCTCTTATAAACGCATGTTTATCAAGTTCATATGTAAATTTCTATAACTCTATGTTCATATGTAGCTACATAAAGTTGTTTTTGTTTCTCGTTGACATAATCTGTTTATGGGCGACATGAAAAATGTCGTGTGAATATTTTTTGTGCATTCGCTTAATTTGTTTGACAATTGTTGGATTCTTTAGCATGCAAATTATTTTTTGCAATGATGTTTTCTGGCAATTTGACAGGTTAATTTACCAGTTCATTGTTGTGGCTAAAAAAACCGAATCCTACAAAAAATTGTAAAAATCGGATAGGAATTTCGTATAGCTCCGATAGACCGATTTTGGGGCCTATATAGCTATACCGAAGTATTATTTGTTAGTGCTGCCGGCCAGCAACTTGAGAACCTTGTTACTACTTTTGATTTGTCTCAAAAAGCTGCGGTTTACGCGAACAATTTAAACATCCTGTCGAACGTTACATCTAACCACTTGGGGTAGTTAATGGCCGGAATCAGGACACTTTCGAATATGTTCAGGTGGTGCCTCATTTCAGCCAGAGCCTTATTTCAGCCGTCATCGACGATAGGACCCGGCGCCAAGATCGTACAATAACTAGCTCTATGCTGTCTGGAGGGTGTGGAATTGTAGTAAAGTAGAGGTTAAACAGTTCTGGAGATATCACCCCGCCTTTGGTAAACTCAATGCCTTACCCCACGGGTCTTGGACTCCTATTTCTAAATTCAATGGCCTTCAATCACAAGACCTGATATTCAGACCTCGGCTGATTAGACGTTACAAATGGAAAACTGTTTCTCATCATGGGGAAAAGTAGTGTCTCTAGAATCTTTGCTACTGACGATAAGAGGGAGATCGGCCTGTACGATTAAGCTCTGCTGGCATATTCGCCTGGATTCAGAAGCAGCACTAGCCTGCCAACTTTCCAGGCTACTGGTGAAATATGCGTGGCTAACGATAGATACTCAATCCCGGGTTCAACCAGTTACTTAAGCATTGTCATTGAAATTCCGTGCGGGACCAACGCATTGGACAATTTTTCGCATTTCGGATGACGTCTGCAACATTGCCCATCGTAAATTGTGGTGGGAGAATGTGAGGAAATAGGAACCTCTCTGAAGAGATGATTGGTAAATTCTCTAAACCCTTGCCAAACAGCTTTTTCATGGTTCAGAAAAAGGTCTTGGGTTTAGAGTTCGATTGACGAATCTCATCACGCTCCTTTGCTAGCCCCATTGCCTTTGCTGGGTATTTTAGTTTGATATCGGATACTCGACCAGGCATGTAGGGAGCCGCTTCAGCTTTTATTACATCCCAGAAAAGTCTCTCAGCTAACCGAGAATCTGAGGAAATGGGCACCTCTCTGAAGAGGTGATTGGTGAATTCTCTGAAAGCTTTTCATGGTTCAGAAAAGTACGGAAAGAGGTTATGTTAGACGATGACCGGAAGATAGTCTGAACGAAGGGAAATAACAGGTTGCCATGACGCGTCTGGCGTGCTGTGTTAAATCACCTATAATTCTCGTAGGATCGTCTTCGTCCATCGTGCAAAAAGTGGAGCTTTCAATTTGCTCTGCCAGCGCTGTACCCCTCTGGTCCATGCCTAAGACCGAATGCCAAAGCTCATGATGGACATTGAACGATCAGGCAGGTTTTGCTCTCTAAAGGCGAACTAATGTCGGGCATTATGGGTAAACAAATTCCATTTTCGAAATGGCAAAGTACAGCTAATTCGGATGGACAATGTTCCAATCTTGGATGTTAAACCAAATTTGGAAGAAATATTAGCCTAACACAGTTTGGACCAAATCGAGTGTTATTATACCCTCCAGCCGGACAAACTGACCAGTCTATCTAAATGGACGGATTTTACTTTTCCTTTTTATAACCTCCACCATAGTATGGAGGGTATATGAAGTTTGGTTTTCTGTTTGTAACACATCGAACTAATCATTTGCGAACATATAAAGTATATATATTCTTGATCAGGATAAAATGCTTAGACGATCTAGCCATGTCTGTCTGTCCGTCTGTTGTAATCTCTCTAGCGTTCGCAATAATTGAGCTAGAGCGCTACATTTTTGCACCCGAGTGTCTTTTTCCATAGGCAAGTTCGAAGATGGGCTATATCGGACCACTTTTTGCTATAGCCCCCATATAGCGGTACCTCCCGATTTTCGGTATTTTTGGGATTTTAGCTAAATTTTTTGACCGAACTGACTGTTGAGGTTGAGGTTCCTAGTGGTCACAAAACATCTCCACCAAAAATTGTCAACATTGGCCAATGTTTTGGTATAGCCCCCATATAGCGGTACCTCCCGATTTTCGGTATTTTTGGGATTTTAGCTAAATTTTTTGACCGAACTGCCTGTAATTTGGCAGTTAAGGTTCCTAAGGGTCACAAAATATCTCCACAAACAATTGTTAGGTCCAGGTTTTGGTATAGCCCCCATATAGCGGTACCTCCCGATTTTCGGTATTTTGAGGATTTGAGCAAAAATTTTAAACCGAACTGCCTGTAATTTGACAGTTGATGTTCCCAGTAGTCACAAAATATCTCCACCAGAAATAGTTAACATTGGTCCATGTTTTGGTATAGCCCCCATATAGCGGAACCTCCCTATTTTCGGTATTTTTGGGATTTTAGCTACCGCACTGCCTGTAATTTGGCAGTTAAGGTTCCTAGTGGTCACAAAATATCTCCACCAACAATTCTCAAAATAGGTCCATGTTTTGGTATATCCACCATATAGCGGTAAATCCCGATTTTCGATATTTTGAGGATTTGAGCAAAAATTTTACACCGGACTGCCTGTAATTTGACAGTTGAGGTTCGTAGTGGTCACAAAACGTCTCCACCAAAAACTGTGAACAGAGGTCCATTCTGAACCACTGATGGCCGTAGGTTTTTTTTACAGCTTTAGGGTAATTTTCTCAGGAAGTATGTACTTTCAATACGAAACGGGACCTGCTCTTAAATTTGACTTGTGCAAAAAAAGTTGGAATTTTGTGTGGAAGGAATATGTAGAAAGAAATTGTTTACTCCCTTTGACACCATTTTGGAAAAAAAAAAACTTATTGGTAGAGGTACCCCAGGAAATAGACCGACAAAATTCTACGAGGTGCAAAGTTTGGACTAAATCGTTTGGTATGCTCGAGAGTTATTGTGCATCCCAAACAAACAGATAGAGCAGTACAAAACGTCCAAATATATGTATTTCGTTCGACTTACTACAAAACTTCTATTATAGTTTTTTTTTTTTTTGATTCAAAACAAGAAATGGAGCAAATATTATTCAAAAAACAAGGTTTAGTAGTAAATAGAAAACAAGTAGAAAAGTATCAGTCGGCTTTGCCGACAGAGATATACCCTCAGCCTATGTGAAATGGAACTTTCATTTACGGACAGATCGAATGTATTTTGGATCTTTTCAGAATTTTGTGGCACTTTTTGGACATTTGAACTTGCCGGCAAAAATGTGGATTAGGATTAAAGATCAAAAGTTTTGCGGAGGAGGGAATGGACCGACATAGTGCATTACGGAAGTGGATCTTATTTTGAGAGTCATATCTTTTCGATAGATATCGCGCCCACTAGTCATTTCAGTGGGTTATCGTACATCTGTTGGACCAGTATGCCAGGAAGCATGGGCTTGTCCACGGAAAACATAATATCGATGTACATCATCGGTATAAATGTCCAAAGGATCTCCGAACATACCATAAACTGCACTTGGACACAAATGCTGAACTTTTGTGAGGGAGGTATCCTAAGGAGAGGACCGATATGGGCCATTTTAGAAGTTAAACTAAGTTTGGACAAAATATGACGAAGGCCAAATTTTGGACCAAATCGGTTATTGTGCTCTCTAACTACAACATATGCTGCCATAGGGATTTTTTTTACAACTTTCGGGCTTTTTTCCCAAGAAGTATGGACTTGCCACTGAAAAAACTTTTACCGTTGTAATTGAGACAGCAATTGCAAAAACAGAAATCAAAGTTAGTCAAGAGCAGGTCTTAAAGTGAACATATCCGAAAATTTGTGTGGGTGGTGCCCGAAGGAATGGGCCATATAGTCCATATTCAAACCTGATCTATATCTGGTAGATATATTAGGATGCGTAAATTTTGGACCAAATCGGTGTCGTCCCTTCAAGAGTTATCGTGCGCACAATTTTTCCGAACATTTTTGAACTTTTGTGGTCGAGGTTCCTGAAGGGGTGAACCGATATGGCTTATCTTCGAACTGAAACTAAGTTTGGACAAAATATTGCGAAAGCCAAATTTTGGACCAAATCGGTTCATCCGTTCGAGAGTTATCTTGCGCACCAGCCAGCCAGACAGACAGACGGACATAGCTAAATCGACTCCAAATTGTCTGAAACACATTTCGTCCAAACATACTTGGGGTCTATAACCATTATTTCCATGAGGCACATTTTGCCCGTATGAAAGTGTATATACCCTCGTTAGCATAAATCCTGAGGGTATAAAGAGATTCTTACTTAGTGAAAGTCATCACCTGAAATATCCAAAGGTGTAATGCTCAACATAAGTCCTTGAGGGTTACGTCTTTGGGCATTTCAGATGGCATATTCCTACACATGGATGTATAAAGAACTCCAGATTAACTTTTCGAAAAACCTTTTACTTGGCAAAGTTGTCAATAAAAACAATTTCGCACCTAAATAAACCAATTTTAAAACATATCAGTCATATGTATATTTCAAACACTGTATCGCAAAAAGTTAAACACCAAATAGAGTTATAATTGGTCATTGCTGCTGATATTTTCATATTAACAAGGACTATGTATGCATAGTCCTTCGTTAGCAGCTACTTTATGTGAAATGTTTAAACCTGTAATTGTAAAAGCCACCAAAAACAGTTACAATACCAATATAAAACTTTAAATATGACAATATATGAAAGTAATTTTATGCGGACAACTATAACGAATATGTTAGCAAACAGAAACTCACATTATTACATGTAGATCCTTGGTAAATATACAATGTATGCATGTACATATGTGTATGTACTCTTATGTATATATTTACGGTATTTATGCATGGTGTAGATGGTTATTATGCATCATTTAGCTTGAGAATGACGGTCAGTTTAAGTGACATTGTGTGTTGTGTCAATATGTTAATATAAATGTATGCTTTACAAGTGTAAATAAGTTTACTACTATATTACCGGTTGAGGTAAACAGGCATACGCGTATACTTAATATGTAGGGATGTTGTTCTACAAGCGTTGATATCTGTCTGTTGTGTAACATATACATACATATGTGTGTGTTTGTGCATGAGGTTTTTTTTTGCCAAAAGCGTAATTAAGTGGGTACTTAATGGCTGGAAAAAACAACAACATGCAAAAAAGGTAAAAGTACTTTTTTTCTTGTTGTTGTTTCATTTTAATATTTATTACCGAACAACTTTTAGCACATTTTTGTATACGTGTGTGTGTGTGTGCTTTCACATTAACATATATAGACAAAGTTCCAGGCAATCACAACACAACATACACGCACACTCATTAAACAAAACAAACATGCAAACAATTATACTCGTAAAATGTTCCTCCAAGCTGACACGCAAAAAAAACCTTAACATGTTAACATAATTACAATTCAACGAACAAGAAGTCATCACAACCACAATGGAGCTGAAGAGACTGACAGAAAGAAAATAAAAAAAAAATTAAATAACATATAAATAGTTTAAGCATTATCAGGGAAAATTATATAATTTGCGTTCTGTACTAGATTATACATACATATGTATGTAGCGGATATTATACGGTTTCACTTTTTTAAAATTAATACTGGTAGAGCTTTATTTCCAACAGAATCAGCTGAACAACCTTATGGCCTCATCGAAATAATGGTTTTAGGACGAATTTCGTTCCAGAAAATTTGGAGAAGATTTAATTTTCCCTATTTACTTGAATACAGTTCTTGGTGGAGGCTATAAAAAGACTTGATCTATATTGCTAAAATTGTGTTAAAATGTTTAAAGCTATTATGGTAATAACAGGGATTTTTACAACATAAACAATCATCTTGTCATGTTCATCGTTATTATAAAGACAAAAGAATTATATTTTTGTAATAAAAACATTACAAAATTGTCGTGTAATTTAAGAGACCAAAATCAACAATTCAAACCAATATTAAATTGTATATTTTGTGTGTTTCAAATATCGGCCACATTAAATAATATGTGACAACATTGTCATATACACACATACATAGCTAAGTTTGTTTGCCATCATAAAGGCATTGATCTTTTATATTTTGTTCAAACCGTCCATTATTGGACTTTCTCTTTCAGTGATTGTTTGTTAACTAAGATTGAAATATGTATATAGGCTTTCAATGAATCATCGTCATCATCATCATTCATTGTTTGTTTTACTCTTTGAATATTTTCCAATATTTTTTGGAGAATTAAAGATTAACGAACTCTCATTTATGTTGATTCTTTTCAGTTGTTAAGCTTTATGTTTGATTGTGATTGTGATTCGTTAAGACGAAAGTCAATATCAAGCAGACGATTCTACAAATCACTTTCTTCTTAAATTGCCTTGCCATTTATAGTAATTTAACAGTTTTAATTGGCAAAAAGTGAAATGGTTCGCCTGAAGAAATAAAAAAATAAATATAAATGAAAACATAAATATAATAAGTAAAAACAAACATACGGCCATGTAGAGATTCTTATATCGACCCTCTTTTCAACCTAACTTAATCTAGAAAACATTAAGTTAGCCCGTGCCGAACTTTTTGTGCCCACCTTCATAAAATATTCTCATCTAAAATGGAATAAATAGTTTCCTGTTAGGTGCAATATTTGTTCGACCACGGATACCCCAAATGCCTAAATTATGTAAAAAATGTATCTAAAAATTTCTTCAATCTGTTGGTACCTTTAAACGGACGATATACCAAACAAGCAAGAACGTCATAAAGTTCGACCGGGCCGAACCTGTTATACCCTCTACCTATTGAAGTAAAATTAAATAAAATAGTTTCCTTTCGTTTATGAAGAAGACTAAATAGCAAATTTCAGCAATTTCGGTAAATCAATGTGTCTAACCTTCAAAATGTGGCAATTCGGGAGGTAACGCTCTATGCGGGCTATATCAAGACAAATTTCTGGCGAAAAGTTTTAGACTCAAAGAAGACTAAATACCAAATTTCCGATATTTCGTTAAGATAATGTGGCTAAAACCTAATATATACGGAAAGCCAAGTGGTACGCCACGGTGCGCCTTAACTAATTTTAAATGAAAGGTGCTTACACCTGGGAAGTTTTTGCGGATTCTGAAACTACAATGTTCATAGATGAGAAAAATCAAAAAAACGAAACAAATCGAAGGATGGATTTTCAAATAAATCGAGGTCAAAGTTCAAATTTTTAGGACTTTATTATGTTTTCACGATTTTGCTCGGAAACCACAATTTCTATCGAAATGGGATTAGAGCAAATGTTGTAGCAGTGAAAATTCTCTACAAGATTGGCCTTAATGTTATTTTCGTAGGTGGTACCATTTTTGAGATATAGAAGTTCAAATTGGGACAATGCACTGACTCTATTGTCTCCTTACAGAACAATGTCATGAAGGGAGCACCTTAACTTTACGTGAAAACCGCTTACACCTGGGAAGTTTTTGCGGATTCTGTGACAGCAATGTTCATAGACGGGAAAAATCCAAAGGCAAGTAAAAATCCCTGGAGGGATTTCGGAATAAATAGCGGTCAAAGTTCACATTTTTAGGTTTATTTTAGTTTTTCAGGATTTTTCTTGGAAACGGCAAGTCCTTTCGAAATAGGACAAAAAAAAAGTTGTAGATGATTTTTACTGCTACAACATTTACTTCAGTCCCTTTGCGAAAAGGTGTAAGCACCTTTCCTTTAAAATTATGTAAGGCGCACCGTGACGCTTCTATATGGGATATATGGACCTATGCTGATAATTCTTTTCTGGAATATTTTATAACCCAACGGCAGACTAAAATACAAATTTCAGTCACTTCGGTGGGATATTGACGTCACAACATTCAGAAATACGAAAACCGGGACGTACCGTTCTATGGGGGCTATATCGAAACGTTTCGAAAAGATTAAATACCAAAATTTCAGACATTTCGGTGGGTAGTTGTGGCCACAACCTTCAAAATACCGAAAATCGGGAGGTACAGTTCTATGGGGGCAATATGAAGGCGTCCACTATACCTACAAATTTCAGCTGGAAACTTGAGGCCACAATCTTCAAAACACCAAAAATTGGATGTACCGTTTTATGGGGGCTATAAGAAAACACGTGGACCTATACCGATAAAATTCTGGGGGAATGTTTTATACCATCAACAAAAACTAATTACCAAATTTCGGCTATTTCGGTTGAATATTAAAGTCACAACCTTCAAAATACCGGAAATCGGGAGGTACCGTTCTATTGGGGCAATACGAAGACATGGCCCTCTACCGACAAAATTCGGAGGGAAAGTTTTATACCCACAACGATGACTAAATGCCAATGTTTAGACATTTCGGTGTGATAATGAAGCTGAAAACTTCAAAATGACGAAATTCGGGTGGTACTGTTCTATAGGGGCAATACCAAACATCCTCGGAGTAATAGAAACTTCTATACCAAATTACAAAGCTCTATCTTTAAAATTTGCGAGCTGTATCTAGATTTCAACAGATGGACGGACGGACAGACGGACATGGTTATACCGACATAGAATTTTACCCTGATCAATAATATATATACTTTAAATGGTCTCCTAAGAATATTTCGATGTGTTACAAACGGAATGACAAATTAAATTATATCCTCCATATTATAGTTGAGGGTACAAAAATTTGAACTATTTTTGGTGGAGAAGGTTTGTGACCGCTGACAACTGCAAGTGTCAAATTACAGCTAGTTCGGGTAAAAATTGAAGCTAAAATCCTCAAAATACCGAAAATCGGTGGCTATACCAAAACATGGACCTATGTCGAAGACTTTTGGTGCAGAAGTTTCGAGACCACTGAGAACCTTAAATGTCAAATTACAGCTGTTTCTGTAAAAAAAAATTAGCTAAAATCCCCTAAAATACCTTAAATCGGGAGGTACCGTTATATGGGGGCTATACCAAACCGTGGATCATTCTTGGTAATTTTTAGTGGAGATGTTTTTTTGGTCATTGGGAACATAAAATGTCAAATTTCAGCGAATTATGTAAGAAAATGAAGCTAAAGTCCTCAAAATACCTGGAGGTGCGTTATATGGGGCCTATACGTAAATTTGGACCTATATATACCTATATCAGGAGGCTCAATTTTCACCGAATACATATGGTCTAGTGGAGTTCTTTGCTCAATAAGGTGATTTTCCTTCCATACAAATCGCCCGGCCTATTATACATACATACACGCATGCATACATACATGTATTCCTACTCGGAGGAAAAAAGGCCTCTAAATTATATGTCCCAAACATATTTTGCAGCAAACATACATATCAGTCTCAAATATAACTATGTTTGGGTCCTGCAAACAAATATATATTCTGGTGCAAACAAATTATATGTTTGTGCGCAAACAAATATTTGTGAACGCCTACCGAGAGCAATGAAAAAAACACATTGAAATGTATGCTCGCTTGCTCTCAGTAAGCGCTCACTGGCTATCTCTAACATATACCCACAAATTTATAAATGGTGGTGGTTTATTGAAAGGCATAGAAATACCAAACACAAAATCAAAAACAGATATATAGGTACATAAAAAATTCCAAAGAAATACATAACAGACTTAAATAAGAGAAAAACTGAATTAAATAAATTATAAAAAGTCACACTTTAAAAAAAAATTATATAGAAACATCGTTGAACGCTTCTCCTAAGTTGTGAAATAAAACTAATTTTCCTCAAATCTGAAATCATCAGCGGGAAATCGGCATGTGGAATCAAATGATTATATAATGTACTAAATAGGTACACCCATATTTCAAATATACACATATATGTAAAAGAAAAATATATTGATGTAATTACCAATATTAAATGCGGTTTCTTCCTTATCCAATAAAATATCTCCATTCACCTTTTTGATTCAATTATAAAATTTCAAATTATAAAATGTATTGGACATTAAATTTATTAAAAATCACAATTTCTTTAAGAAAACACTAAACAATGATTTGTTCACTCACTTTACCGCCTTTACTCAAGGATTGTATTTAGAAAACTTAAGAAAAAACAACATAATTAATACCATTTTTCCCCTCTTCGCTTGCTACATTGGTTAACAACAAAGCAAGAAACACGCGTTTTGGCCGCATACAGACCACCAAAGCTTCTGCGTCTCCTATTACACCATACACACAGCTCTTTATTATAAAACAGCATTCTGCAGCCGCGAGAGCCCTGTTGTTACTCTCTTTGACAAAAATGCTCTCCCACCCATGAAAAATATGGTGGTACCCAAACAAATGAAATTGAGATATGTTACAAAATGTTACAAACATACATATATTTGTTTGGACACAAATAAATTATGTTTGAATCCAAGCATATATTTGTTTGCAACCAGTGCAATATTTCTAACATATATTTTTCTGCGTGTAGTTCTATATTGAAATATGTATGTATATATATATATTTTTTTTTTGTAGATGAAGAAAAATTTTAAGTTTATGCAAAACAAATAATTCTCTTTTAATATCACAGCGCTTCTTTGCTAATTCTTTCAAACTATTAAAAAAAATGATTTGTAATAAAGACATTTTTGTAAACTTCCCACAATCACTTTAACCCTGATCCAATAATTAAAGTACATTGCAAATATGTCTCATCTTTCACACCTCTTTTTGTTGGAAATCATTAAAATCATATTTAGACAAAACATGCCAGACATAGTCGCCTCCCATGTCGTAAAACTACTACAGGCAGTTAAAATGACGAGACAAACTTTATGTTCATTATTAGCTGAGCAATAATTACAAAATAACAAACACACACAGTTGACCAAAACTTCCCACAAAAAAACACCAAAAAAATCTCAGTCAATGAGGTGACAAATGTCATTCGCAATTGCCCAATATTCATCACTGCCACCCGTCCGTATACGTACGTACTAACAACACTGTAAGCTTGCTTGCATTGCTACCATTTGCAGATGTTATTTAATTTAGGTCAGTATTTATGTTTTGTTTATTGTTGTTTTGGTTTAGATTTATGAATGTTTTGGTCAACAAAAAGTAACTAAAAATAAAAACAACGGTACTGACAATCAAAAACATGGCAAATAACCTGCACAATATAGTTAGATACACAAATTTCATGGCAAATTAAAAAAAGCCCAAGAAAAATGTTGCTTAAAGTAATTTAAGTGTGTAACACACAAGTAAGGCTGTGACAAAATTATGTGGAGAAAGATAGGGGGTTATTAAATGGGAATTAAATCTTTTTTTAACAATAACATCCAATAAAGTAATTCCAATAATGTGTTGTTTTTTTGCTATATAAGACATACTATATATGACATCTCAAAAGTTTTGGCAAACGTACTTCTAAATCAATACCCCTTTTTCACTGGCTTGATTGTAGCTTGAAGTAGCCTCCAATTGAGCAGTAAACACAAAATTAAATAAACATTAAACAGACTTGAACAATTGCCAAAATATAAACAATGAAACTAAACAAATTTTATTGTTGTCGTGTTTTGATGGCAACGCAATAGTGTCATCATTGTCATCACCATTGTCATAAATATGACAATGTAATGAATTAACTGTCATCCCTAATGATGCGCCACAATTTACACAATAAATAACATGGACACGCAATGGGACAAATATTATTGTTCGGAATAATGTGGGTGATGTAATTTTTGTAGTCTTTGCAAAACATCAAACTTACCAATCATTAGTAATGCCGCGGTGAAATGGGAACTTGGAGGTCCTGCCAAACCAGTGGCACCCAATGCAGCACCGCCTAAAGCACAAGCCACACCGCCTAAGGCGACAACAGCTATTAAGGCACGTAGCGGTGGACCGGCAAACCATTGACCGCAACAACCTTTTCCCGAACGTTCTGAGGGTGATCTGAAAAACAGAAACAAAATTAAAAAATATATAAAATAATTGTTTAAAATTCAAAATAAATAGATATACATATGTATATATACATAAATATATTGTTGGTTTTTATACCATCCACCATAATAATAATTGTAACACACTAAAATATTCATTCGGCTCCGTCAGTCAATATGCAACTCATTACAAAGTAATGTCCACAATAATAACTATTTATATTACTCCCTGCTAAGTTATGATGAGATATTGCGCTTACCATTTTAACGAATATGTTCGAACTTTTGTGGGGGAGGTACCGGAAGGTTCCACTCCACTATAATCACCCACGGTGCTCTTAAAGCAACTTTAAGTGGAAGGTGCTTACACCTGGGAAGTTTTTGCGGATTCTGAAACTACAATGTTCATAGATGGGAAAAATCAAAAAAAAAAAATCCCGGAGCGCTTTTTAAATAAATCGCGATTCAAGTCGGAATTTATAAGGGTTTTTTAAGTTTTCAGGATTTTGCTTGGAAACTGCCCGTCCTATCGAGATGGGACAAAAAAAATGTTGTAGCTATAGAAATTCTCTACAAGATTAACCTGATAATTACGTAGATTTTGCTGTTTTTAAGATATGGAAGTTCAAATTGGGACAATACACTTATCGTCTCATTATAAAACAGTGTCATGACTGCAATTTCCCAATTTAAACTTTTATGTCTCAAACATGTTACAACCTTAGAAAAAGACACGAGAGCCAATGGTGTAGAGAATTTTCACAGCTACAACATTTCCTTTAGTCTCATTGCGATAGAACTTGCGATTTCCAAGCAAAATCGTGAAAACCTAAAAAACTAAAAATGTGAACTTTGACCGCGATTTATTTAAAAATCACTATTGCGACTTTTTTCTTGTTTTTGGATTATTCTCACCTATGAACATTGCTGTTTCAAAATCCGCAAAAACTTCCCAGGTGTAAGCGGTTTTCACTTAAAGTTAGTTATGGGATACCGTACTTGACATTGTTTTATAAGGTAGCGATAAAGACAATGCATTGTCCCAATTTGAACTTCTATATTTCAATAAAGGTAAAACCTACGAAATTACCATTAAGGGCAATCATTTAGAGAATTTTCATAGCTACAACATTTTCTTTTGTCCCATTTCGGTAGGACTTTAGGTTTCCAAGCAAAATCGTGAAAACCTAAAAAATCCATAAAAATGTCAACTTAAATCGCGATTTATTTAAAAGTGCTCCGGCGATTTCTTTCCGTTTTTTTATTTTTCTCATCTATGAACATTGCAGTTTTGAGAATAGGCAAAAACTTTCCAGGTGTAAGCACCTTCCATTTAAATTTGCTTCAAGAGCACCGTGCAGCTTGTAATATTTAAGATACAGTTTTTTAAGTTGGTACAGAGGATGTTTGGTATTAACAAGTAAAAAAGTATCCGTCGGCTTCGCCGACAGAGATATATCCTCAGCCTATCTGAATTTAAAATAGCATCTACGGACAGATCGAATGTATTTAGGGTGTTTTCAGAATTTTGTGGCCGTTTTTGGACATTTGAACTTGCCGACAAAAATCAAAAGTGTTGCGGAGGAGGTACTTAAAGGAATGGACCGACATAGTCCATTACGAAAGTTGATCTTATTTTTGATAGATATCGCGCCCCAAAGTTTTGAACAAATTGGTTGCCCCGTTCAAGAAACATCGTGCATTCCATTTTGCATTTTTTGTGATTTTTTTTTTAAATATTGGGGGGGTAGTACCGGAAGTTGTTGCCCATCTTCGAACTGAAACTAAGTTTGGACAAAACATGACGAAAGCCAAATTTTGGACCAAATCGTTTGATCAGTTCGAGAGTTATAGTGCTCTGCAGCGACTACATATGGTGAATGGACTTGCCCCTGAAAAAACGTTTACCGTCGTATTTGAGGCAGACAATACATGTTGCTTCAACAGACATAAAAGTGATTCGAGAGCAGGTCTTAAAGTGAACTTATCCAAAGAAATTGACAAATATAATCCATATTCAAAACTGATATACATCTAGTAGATATATTAGGGTGTGTAATGAATGGACCACATCGGTCACTCCCTTCCAGACTTATCGTGCGCACAATTTATGCGAACATTTTTGAACTTTTTTTGGGGGAGGTACATGAAGCAGTGTACCGGTATGGCTTATCTTCGAACTTAAGCTAAGTTTGGACAAAATATGGCGAAGGTAAAATTTTGGACAAAATGTGCAGATCCGTTCGAGAGTTACCTTGCGCTCCAACCACGGGGTTATAATGTTTTTTTATACTTTTCAGGCTATTTTCTCAGGAAGTACGGACTTGCCCCAGATAAAAATTGTACCGTCGTATGGGGGCGGTGAATACAAGATGCTACAACAAATACCGAAACGATTCGAGAGCAGGTCCCAATCTGAACTTATCCGAAATTTTGTGTGGGAGGTACCCGAAGGAGTTGACCGATTGAGTCCATATTGGAAATTCACTGATGTTTGGTAGAAAATTCACGACGTGCAAAGTATGGATCAAATCGGGTACTTCCTTCAAGAGTTATCGTGAGCACAAATTTTCCGAACATTTTTGAACTTTTGTGGGGGAGGTACCTGAACGAGTGGACCTATATGGCCCATCTTCGAACGTAAATCAAATCTGGACAAAATATTTCGATACCCAAAATTTGAACCGAATCGATTGATCCGTTCGAGAGTTATCGTGCGCACAAGCCAGCCAGACAGACAGACGGACATTATTACATTACGGATACCGTACAAACATACTTGGGGTCTAAAACCATTATTTCGACGAAACACATTTTTGGTCGAATCAAAGTGTATATACCCTCTTTAGCCTAAAGGCGGAGGGTATAAAAATGGTTCACATTTTGATAAGGCCCCCATAGAGCAGTACCTCCCGATTTTCGGTGTTTTTAAGCTTTCACCCAAATGTTCTTAGCACAGTGGCTGAAATTTGTATTTAGTCTTTTATTGAGGCTACAAAACTCTGCTCAAATTTGGTATTTAGTCTTCATTGAGGTTACAAAACGTTCCCCCGGAAATTCGGCAGTATAGGGCGTCGTTTTGATATAGCCCACATAGAATGATACCTCCGGATTTTCGGTAGTTCGAAGGCTTCTGCCATCTTATCTTAACGAATGGCTGAAATTTGGTATTTAGTTTTCTTTGGGGCTACAAAACCTTTCGCGGAAATTTGTCGATATAGGTCCACGTGTTGACATAGCCCTCTTAGAATGGTACCTCCCGATTTTCGGAATTTTAATGGTTCTAGTCACATTGTCTTACTTAAGTGGATAACATTTTGTATTAAGTCTTCTTTGGGACTACAAAACGTTTACCCACAAATTTGTCAGCATAGGTCCACGTTATTTATTTATTTATTTCAAATATTTATTATAATAAAAAATTACAATAAAATTATATAAAAAATAGCACTAGCATCTAAGGCTATCGGCTAACGGCTACCATAGGTCCACGTTTTGATATAGCTCTCATATAACGGTACCTCCCGATTTTCGGTATTTTGAAGGTTTTAGTTATATTGTCTCACCAAAGTGGCTCAAATTTGGTATTTAATCTCCTTTGGGGCTACATAACTTTTACCCACAAATTTATCTGCATAGGACCACGTTTTGATATAACCCCCATAAAACGATGCCTCCGGATGTTAAAATAAATTTGGTATTTAGTCTTCTTTGGGGCTACAAAAATGTCCCCCGGAAATTTGTCGATATAGGTCCGAGTGTTGATATAGCTCTCATTAAACGCTACCTCCGGATTTTCGGTGTTTTGAAGGTGTTAGTCGTATTATCTTACTAAACTGGCTGAAATTTGGTATTTAGTCTTCTAACCCACAAATTTGTCAGCATAGGTCCACGTTTTGATATAGCCTCCATAGCACGGTACCTCCCGATTTTCGGTATTTTAAAGGTTTTAGCTGCATTATCCTAGTTTTTAGTCTTCTTTGAGGCTACCAAACGTTCTCCCAGAAATTTGTAGGCGTAGGGTGCAGGTGTTGATGTAGCCACCATGTAACGGTACCGCCCGATTTTCGGTATTTTCAGGGGTTTAGCCTTTATTTTCATTATCCTACAGGAATTGGTTAAATTCGGTATATAGTCTTCATTAGGGATATACAGCGTTCCTGCAAAGAATTGTCGGTATGGGAGCACGTTTTTTTATAGACCCCATAGAAGAGGTATTGCGGGTCTCAGATTGAAAGATACTACGATACCGCTAGGTGTGAAGTCTTTTAAATGTGGCTGTAACTTCGTATTTCGTATTCTCAATGGGTATAAAAGCACGACGAAGAAACTTATCAATATAGGTTCAAATTTTTAGTATATTACCAACATCAAGGTACCCTCAGATTTGACGTATTTGGAAGGTTTTACACTAGGGTTATGACTTTTTGAAATTTTTTCTCAAAAATGATTTCCTGTACCGAGACTGAATGAACCTTTGCCTATTAATGCTAAAATATCATTCATTCCATTTTATTATCCGCACAAACCACTTTGAAAAAAAAAAACATTTTTTGAAAAAATATTGGAAATGAAAAAAATTCTTAACAAATTATTTCCGGTTGCACGAATGATTGACCTTTTGGCTATTGTTGACTTAAACAACTATTATTATATTTAAATATAAAAAGGTTCCGCACAAAGAACTTTTAATTTTTATGATATATAAAACAAAGTTATATATAATATAAAATTATATATATGTAATAATACGATGATAAAACCAGTAAGGAAAGTACCAAAGTCGGGCGGGGCCGACTATATGATACCCTACACCACTGTGAATATGTAAAATATATTTGGGAGCTATATCCAAATCCTAACCGATTTCAATATAATTTGGCACATTTATTTCCAGACCGAATTCAGTCACACATTCCAAATTTCATTGAAGTCGGACTTATATAGCGTGTTTGGTGCAGCAAATACGCGAAATCGGCCGAAAATATATATGGGAGCTATATCCAAATCTGAACCGATTTTCACCAAAAGCAATAGCGTTTTTCCTATGGCTAAAGCAATTGTAGTCCCTTATTTTCAGCTGAATCGGACAAAAAATGCGACCTGTACGTTGCGAACAAAAATACATGGACGGACGGACATGCATAAATCGACTCAGAAAGTGATTATATGTATATTCCTAAAAGGAACTATGGTTCTATTTCGTTTCCTTTTGTATGTTACATACAAATGCACAAAGACATAATACATACCCCTTACCACAGTGTGGTGTAGGGTATAAATAGCGAGGAACAAACCCTTATGCCATGTCGTGTGTCCCTATACCTTGTTTTCAGTTAAATATCTGCTTGTAGTGACTTCAAAAAAAAAAAAAAAATGTCAAAAGTTCTGAATAAATAAAACTTTAAAAGGTTTTTGTGCGAAAGCTTTTCATTTATCGAAACACTTTATAAATAAGATTTTATGTAATCTTAGGTAATAACTCATTAAAATATCATACCGGGATACGAGGTTGTAAAAAAGTCATAACCCTATTGTACACACATTGTCCATATGAAATGACTGTAACAGAATATTTCAGATTCTGAATGGGTGGAAAACATCGATGTCTCCTTGGTATTAAATAATTTTTTAAAGGAAGCGATATTCTCTAGTTCGCATATCGGAAGAAAACTAATTGTTCCATTTTACTGCAAAAGGAAAGCCGAAGATTCGAACCCACACAACCACCAAATTATGTGATCGACTGCGGAGTGTCTTCAATGGCAATGCTTCGAAACTCATACTTATATTGAAGTTAGTTTTTCGAATTTCTCAGGAGACTTCTGGCAAAGAAATTGTAGAGTACCACTCAGAATTAACCGTCCTACATTCCTGAAGCCGTATATTCGCCACAGGGTCAGTTTTGCCGCAGAAACAGGCGACCATTTGCTTCGAAGTGCTTCTTACATGAACAACTTTCGTTAGATTTGGCTCGCTTTCGAAGACCTAAACGGTAGATTCCTGTTTTGTTTCGGACTCCTAAGCATAGATCCAAGAATCGTCATCTGTGACGATCTTATAAACGTAGGTTGAAGCTCCGCGATCGTTTTTATTCACAATTTCTTTGCATCAATCCACAATAGCCTTTTTTTGAACGATTGTCCAATTTTGCTGGATCTAACGAGAAAAATCCATTTTGCGGCCAGGGGTTCATGAAATATCAAATGTAAGTTGGTGGAAGAAATTTCTAAGGATGTCTCTATCTCACCGTGTTTAACAAATCGGTCTTGCATTATCCGTTCACACCCGGCTTAATTTTTTTCTAGCACAACGGCCGCTTTTGGAAGACCCTAACGACCATCTAGGTAGCTTTCGTGCAGCCCTCGTAATTTTGATTTGATTTTTCAATACAACTCGTGGTGGAGGGTATAAAATGTTCGGCACGTCCTAACTTAACCCCTTTCTTACTTGTTTTTTTTTTGTATACTGCTCATGGAATGCACCTTCATGATATAGGGTATTCTTCTATCGACATTATATGTGTATAGGAACTTTATAACAACTAAATATTATGACAGCCTCTATCACATTATCCCTTCCTTATTTCCTTTTCCACTTACATATATTAATACTCCAAAGAAACTTGTTATTGTAACTTTTCGCATGATTGAATTCCAAACAAGCTATCACCTGCATTTTCCAATGTTCTGTACCAATGACAGTCAACACCTGTAACTGAAAAAATAAGTCTGCAAACTATAAAACCTTTTGTTTTTCTTTCATTCGTTTTCATGAACAAATTTTCGCAACCAGAGAAGAAACAATGCAGATTTCATTCTTTCCCTTTCCCCTCATGGGACATAAATTCCAATGAAATTCAAAAACACTAACCAGAGCAACAACAACAAAAATTAGTTTCAAATTCGTCTAGATTTTATTGTAAGGTGTAAATTCATTCATTCAAAACATGGCCAACTAAAAGTACGAGTAGAAGCGAGGAGTAGACTACTCCCTCACCTGGTAACTCCCTCACAACAGCTTTCCAAATACACGATGGTTGGTAATGGAACGGGATTTTCAGTTTGTCGGAAACAATAAACTATAACTGAATGCCAGACATGCCTGCACGTCTGTCTCGATTTGGTTCAACGGCACAGACGGAAAATTATTGTTATGCACCGTTAGGTCTCCTGTCAAGGATAACACAGAGACAAACAAATGTATAGACACAAAAAATACTCTGTCTACCAACAGGCTACTGAATACCAAACCAGACACTAACTTTGTCTAGATTTGAATATCTTTTCCTCATGCCACATTATTTTCTTCTTTTCTTTAATATCAAAATCTGTTATTGGTATACGTCCTTTAATCCTACCTGTAATTTTTGTTTTAAGGAAGAAGAAGATAAAAATATTAAACATCTGTGACAATGATTTTATGTTTTTGCCATAAAAAAAAAACTGAAAATATTAAACATTACTCTGCTGCAGATAATTTGAAGTAGGTTTTTGAAATTGTTGGGAGGAGGAGTGTACGATATGTTTTCGAAAAACGATAAAGTTTTCCAATAAATATAAAGTTTGCAATAAGTTATGATGCTACGGTCCACAAATTGAAGGAACTTTTGTTGGTGTCCATATTTAAGTGTCAACCATTTTTCACACGAATCAGAGCAAAAGGTGAGGCTTTTTTGATGTCAACGAGTGTAGCCAGATTCTATGCGACCTCCCTCTTATGGACGGCATACTTCTATCAGGTGGCTTGATATGTTACTCCATTTGGAGAATTAAAACTTCCTTTGCTGGAAGAGACGAGCGAGACTCGGTGAACGAAAATGTCGAATATCCATAACCCTACCTAACTTTTCTCTCCTTTGTCACTTAGACCAACATGAGCTGTGTTCCTTTACTTATCTGAGGTTACCATTTTTCCCATTTGTTACCATTTTTAACCTGCAAAGCGTTCCTTAAACCCGAAAAGTGGCAAAACTGGAAGCAATTTTTAAGAGAGTGAGAGTGGAGAGAGCGAAAATGGCTTTCTCTTCTACCACAGGCTACCAGCAAAATTTCTGCAGGTAAAAAATGGCAGAACTGATGTTTCGACTTTTGTTTGACGATTATTTCACAATGAAAAAGAAAATGGACGATAAACAGAAGAAAAAGTCGAAAGCTGACAAAACTAAATTAAAAACTGTGAAATAAAAGACGAACATTGTTTTTTTATGTTTCTTTTTGACATTGCTGCCAGATATACCATTTTTTCCGTTCCTTTACTTTTCTGGTAAAAATGTTCATGAGAGAGCAATTTTGAGCAACTTTGGCACTTTTACAACCCTTACCATTAAAAAAGTAAAAGGAACAAAGCTATGGATACCTATATTTCTTGATTGCCCCAGCCGTGAGCTTTGCCACACACATGTTGGTCCCTCAGCCTCCAAGCACTTCTGGATACCTTATACTGAACCTGAATATCCAATGGTTTAATAGTCAGTACATCATTTGAATCCGCCTGAGCAGTGATTTTTTAATATTCCTCTAATAAGAACTGATACAGCTCCCTGTATAGAAGTTTTCCTCTAAATGTTTCTCAGAGAGTCTTTCGCTTGGTTATTGGACATTTTATTACAAAATAACGACCAATAAATAATAAAAAAAAATATTATAATAAAAGATCGTCACTGACCTTTTAAGTTGATTACCAACAAAGATACTTAAATAAAAAAGTAAGATAACTAAAAGTAGCAGATAAAGTACAGAGCAAAGAAAAATAAACATTAAAATAATGATTAATGTCTGTTATATTTTTTGTTGGTGGTTTTATATTTATGATGTTATATAAAATGACGATGATGGTTGGCAAAAAATATATTTCTTGTAAAATCATAAATATTCAAATTTTATATACAAAACTAAAAGAAGAATTCATAAATGAAAACAATTATTTTAATGTCTGCAATGTTTAGGTTCTCTGTAGCAGAGTTGCTTGCAGGCAACCAACGATGTTTTGCAATAACAAAACACACACACACAAGGATATAGACAACAGACATGTTAAAAATAAATTTAAAAGGGCACCCAAAAAATACAAAGGTCCTTAGAACATCAAGGATTCATAGCATGACACCATCATAGTCATCATTCATAATTCATTTTTGCTTTATAAAATACAATAACAATAACAACAACAGCATGAGAAGCAAAAACCATGAGTAACAACAATGCCTTTTGCATGAGAAAACATCAACAGCAACAACAAAAACAAAATCATGTCTATGATAAATGATAATTTTACTTAAGAAGCATTTTTGCTTTGTTGCTCCTTGTAAGTGAATATCTGTTCAGGGTGCAAACATTTGGTTATAGGGGGGATAGGGTTTTTGTCACTCGACAATATCGAATGCCTTTGGGCCACGTTGACACTTTCTTTTCCCTCTTTAAAAGGTGGGGAAATTGTTACAGTGTCAACATACTAACACATAGTAATAAATTTCCCCATATACATTTATTCAAATGCGAATTTTCACTTCCCAGAAAAGTTCCAACATAAATAAATGGAGTTTCATTTGATGGGAATAGTCAGAGGTGGTATTTGTCAAGACATTCATAAATAATGGTTTATTTGGGGAGCTTATTTTGGGCCTTGGGTTATTGAAAATGGCACGAGTATGAACAAGTGAATAATTAATGAACAATAAGAGTTTGATGCAGAGAGCATTGGGGATGGAAATATATTGTCACATCCTGTCATCAGGTACAATGAATTGGTCATATCAATAAACAAAATGTCATTAATTAATTTGGTGAATGGGGGATGTAAAAAATATATATTTTAGAATTTTATATAATACATGTAAGGAGTTGGACACGCAAACTCTTTCAATGAGGGGAACACAGAGTATTATATCTGCGTCATATGGAAAAACACCAACATTATAATGGGAAATCAAATTATTCTCAATTGAATCTAAATCTACTACGTAAAGCAGAGATTCGAAAAGTAGAAAACATCTTTAGACATCACCTCGCTTACCAAACTGATCTACAACCAGGTATAAAAGGCTGAACTTGCTCTTTACAACCGACGTAGCCAGGAGGGCGTTCCAGCGGGCTTGTCACGCCGAGAATTGTAATTTTGTAAAAACCTATTCTTTCGCAGGCAAGTAAAACCAAGTAATACGAGGGCTGACTATCTGGCCTAGCAATGAAAACGCCAATATTTAGCATCAATAATAATCTTATTGTTTTCCTAAGTAGCCTACAGCATGATTTATACGCTTCTTTATACGCTCAAACCAATTGTTAAATCCCATTTTCCACTCCGATTTAGACACCTCCAAAACATGGGTTTTGAACGCTTTTATAGCATCTTGTAGCGACGAAAGTCGTTGACCATGCATTTTTTCATGATGTGCTGGAATCAAATATAGTCACTGGATCCACAGTAAGGGCTGTAGGGCGGATAGCCCATCAACGTTTTTTTGGTCTAACAGGCGCTGCACGGTGGTCGAAAGCACTGATCTAGCGGCGCAAAATTCATAACTTGCAAACGAATTGAGATACGTCACTGAAATTTTGCACAAACTCAGCTTGTACGTATGGGTAATAATGGGACAAATATGAACAATATCGGCTAATGTTTTGGTATAGCCCCCATATAACGGTACCTTCCGATTTTCGGTATTTTGAAGATTTAAGCCACAATTTCATAGCAAATTAGCTGTAATTTGGTACTTAGGGTTCCTAGTGGTCACAAAATATTTCCACCAAAAATTATGAACATAGGTCCACGTTTTGATATAGCCCCCATGTAACCGTACCTCCCAATTTAAGGTATTTTGAATATCATGAACACATTTTTAATTCAACTTGGCAGTCATTTTGCATTCCGTGTTCTCACTGCGTATAAAATATTCTTGCAAAACATTTTCAATACGGATTTATGTTTCGATGTAGCCCCTTTTATGGTACCCCCGATTCGTTGAATTTTCACTTGTTATCCCATATTTAATAACATATTTAGCTATAATGTGGTATTATAGTGTCTCCGGGGGTAGAACTCCTCCTTGCAAACATTTCTCAAGATAGGTCCATATTTTGATTTAGCTCCCATACAAATGCACATGCAAAATCCCTTATTTTAAAAGTGCAGTCATCAAAAGATTTGCAAATATTTGCAGCCCGAATGTGGTTATTCAGTATCCAGAGAGTCCAATTTCATTCCCCAAAAAATAATCGGACCTAAGTTCGGCCAAGTTTACAAGATGCACTCTATGGAACAAGCGCGTACAACCCATAAAAACACTAAAAAATTGAATTTTTTGAAAATTTATTACTATATAACTAAGTACCTCCAGACCCCAAACTAATTTTTATAATTTAAATCACACCCTCTGCTATTAATTAAAAATATATCTTGTCCATTTTCATTACGAATTTATTTAACATTTAAACAAATATGAAGTTAATTTTTTTGCAACAATTTTTTAAAATCTGGTGCAACAGAAACTCTTGTACTTGATAGTGAATAACTGAGTGAATATTTATAACAACAAAAATGAAAAAACAAAATCTTTGTCTGCAAAGTGTCTGTAATCGATACAATGGAAAATATTTCGCAATTTTATAGTTAGATTTTTTGACTTTCGCGCCGCTAGATCAGTGATTTCGACCAGTGTGCGCTGGTTTGAATCGTTGTTTGAGAGCTCGCATTGTCCTGATGCAGAATGATTCGTCTTCTCATGTTCGTTTTTCGGACGCTTTTGGCAAACAAATTGTAGTGTACCACTAAGAATTAACCGTCATACATTGCTGAAGCCGTATAGTCGCCACACGGTTAGTTTTACTGAAGAAACAGGCGACCATTTGCTTCGAATTGTTTCTTTCTTGAACTACTTTCGTTGGATTTGGCTAGCTTTCGAAGACCTAACCTGTCGATTCCTGTTTTCTTTCGGGCTCCTAAGCATAGATCCAAGATTCGTCGTCTGTCACGATCTTATAAACGTCGTTTGAAGCACAACAATCGTTTTATTTACGATTTCTTTGCACCAATCCCCAAGAGCCTATTTTTGAGCGATTGTCCAATTTTTCTCGATCTAACGAGACAAATCCATTTTTGGGGCCAGGTGTTCATGCAATATCAAACGTTAGTTAATGGATGAAATGCCCAATGATGCCTCTATCCCACGGTATATAACATGGCAATCTTGCATTATCCGTTCACGCACAATTTAATTTTTTTTCTGGCACAACGGCCGATTTTGGGCTACCCTCACGACCTTGGCTAGTGTGGGCCACGATTGAATTCATTAAACCAGTTTTTCATAGTGCTATACATAGGATGGCCTTTTATCAACATACAAAGATTTAAAGTCACTGTAAACAACACAACAGAAGGTCGTATGACAAACTGTCCTGAGTACGTATAGGCTAAAAACAAACAAACTGTCAAAAAATGTTCCAATTGCGCCTAGCAACACGCGGCGTTACCTAGGCCGGATAGTTTTTGTTCAGCCCTCATACCTGTAGAAGACCCTTTATTGGGCCGGGCCGAACTGTTTATACCCTCCACCATAAAATATTCTGAACTAAAATAGAATATTAAGTTTCCATTCCTGTGCACAATTTTATGGAGAGAAGTTATAGGCGACGGATAGCCCAAATGCCTAAATTAGGTCAGAAACTGTACCAAACAATGTTTTTAATCGGGCGGAACCTTCATATACGGACCATATTTGATACACCTACGTTGAATTTTTTGTTGAAAAAGTTGTGTGACCACTGGAAATCTCAAATGTCAAATTTCAGATAGTTCGGTTAACAAATATAGCCAAAATCCTAAAAATTCCGAAAACCGGGTGGTACCATCTATGGGGTTACATCACAACGTAGACTTATTCCTGACGGGAATGCTGTATACCCCAACGAAAATTAAATAAATTTTAAATTAAATTTTTCCCACTTATGTGGAACCTTGAAAATACTCCAAATCGGGAAGTACCTATTATAAGGGCTATATTAGAACTTAGGACCTTTAACGACAGTTAGTCTAGCCCCAAAGAAGTCTAAATAGCAGATTTAAGAAAATGTGGATGCAACCTTCAGAACACCGAAATCGAAAGCTGTCGTTCTATGGGGGCTACATCAAAAAGTGGACCTATACTGACAAATTTTTGGGGGAATGTTTTTTGGTCCCAAAGAGGACGAATTACGTTTCTATGGGGGCTATACGAACACCTGGACATACATATACTGAAAATTCTATTCTGGAATATTTTATATCCCCATGGAAAACATAATACCAATTTGAGGCAACAACCTTAAAAATACCGAAAATCGAGAGGAACCGTTATATGGGGCTATATGAAGACGTGGATGGAAAATTAAATACCCCCCTCGAAGACTAAATACCAAATTTCAGTCATTTTGTCTGTATAGGTCATTTCGGTGGAATATTGAGGCCACAATTTTCAAAATACCGAAAATCGGGAGGCACCGTTCTGTGGGGGCTATATAAAGGCGTGGACCTATACCGAGAAATTTCAGGTGGTAAGTATCGTACCCCCAACGAAGACTAATACCAAATTTCGACCATTTTGGTAGACTATTGAGACTACAAACTTCAAAATATCGAAAATCGGGAGATACTCTTCTATGGGGGCTATATGAAGCAGTGGACCTATACCGACAAATTTCAGGTGGAAGGTTTTATACCTTCAACGAAAACTAGATACCAAGTTTTAGCCATTTCGGTGGGATATTGAGACTAAAACCTTCAAAGTATCGAAAACCGGGAGGTATGGTACTAGGGGGGCTATATGAAGGCTTGGACCTATACCAACGAATTTCGGGTGGAAAGTTTAATATCCCTAACGAGTTCAAGTACGAACATATTAGTCATTTCGGTGATATAGTGAGGCTAAAATCTTCAAAATACCGAAAATCGGGAACTACCGTTCTATAGGGGATATAAGAAGACATAGACCTATACCGACAAATTTCGGTTGGAAAATTGTACACACCCAATGAAGTCTAAGTATCAAATTTCAGCCATTTTGGTAGGGTAATGAGGCTAAAACTTTCCAAATTCCGAACATCGGGAGTTACTGTTTTTTTTGCCGCTTTATGAATACGTGGACCTATACCGACAAAGTTCGGGTGGAAAGTTTAATATCCCTAACGAAGTCTAAGTACGAACATTTCAGTCGCTTCGGTGAGATAGTGAGGATAAAATCTTCAAAATACCGAAAATGGGGAGGTACTGTTCTATACGGGATATATTAAGACGTGGACCCATACCCACAAATTGCAGGTGGAAAGTTATTTACCTTCAACGAAAACTAGACAACAAGTTTCAGCCATTTCGGTGGGATATTGAAAATCGGGTGGTACCGTAGTACTATGATGACTATATGAAGACGTGGACCTATACCGACGAATTTCGGGTGGAAAGTTTAATATCCCTAACGAAGACTAAGTACAAACAATTCAGTCATTTCGGTGAGATAGTGAGGCTAAAAAATTCAAATAACCGAAAATCGGGAACTACCGTTCTATAGGGGCTATATGAAGCCGTGGACCTATATCGACAAATTTCGGGTGGAAAATTGTATACCCCCAATTAAGTCTAAGTATGAAATTTCAGCCATTTCGGTAGGATAATGTGGCTAAAACTTTCAAAATACCGAACTTTGGGAGTTACCGTTCTTTGGGGGCTATATGAAGGCGTGGACCTATGCCAACAAATTTCATATGGACAGTTTTATAGTCGAAACGAAGACTAATTCCAACTTTCAGCCATTCGTTTGGATATTGAGGCACCAACTTTCAGAATACCCAAAATCGGAAGGTGCAATTCTATGGGGGTTATATCAAAACGTGGACCGATATCGCACATTTTCAATACCAAACATCCTAGTAGTAATAGAAACTGTTATACCAAATTATAAAGCACTATCTTAAAAATTGCAAGCTGTATCTTGATTTCAATAGTCGGACGGACAAACAGACATTGCTATTTCGACTTAGAATTTTATGCTGATCAAGAATATATGTACCTTATAGGATGTTCGACGAATGTTTCGATATGTTGCAAACGGAATGACAAATCTAATTATACCCTCAGTATTATGGTGGATGGTATAAAAACAAAAATACATTTATTATTTTTTTTAATTTTGAGAAGATCATTTTTAATGATTTTTATTAATTTTCTCGTTTATAGTTAGGCTTGATGATCGACATTTTTTGTAAGTGAAAAAGGAAAGCCAATTACTCGAACCAACACAACCACCAAATTATGTGACCGGTTTCTCTGTTAGTTGGGCAGCTCTTCAGACATATCGACTGTGGAAAGGCTTCTCTGTCCTAGAACTTTTGGTTTTTTAAATGCAAATGTGTTTCTATACAATAACGGATATTTGGCCGTTGAATTGTATTTCTTCGTGACAACCGCTTTTTTGTGCTGCCTTTGAAGTTATGAGTTTGAGTTATGACTTTGAACGCTAACACGTTGTGACAACATTTTTTCATATGTTTTCAAGGACGTGGGTTCAAATCACAGCCGGGCTCAGCCTGTTTTTATTTTTTTGAAATTTTGTCTGTTAGGGCGAAGATCATTATTAATTATTTTAATTAATTAATTTACTCGTTTAGAGTTTATTTCGGACGGGCGGTATTTTTATAGCCTCCTCCACTGACATAACAAGGAGGACGACCCTGGGTCTCACCACTTCCGACATGGCCTTTTTTAACACTATTTGTATGTTTTTCTCTCTAAAGTTAAAATTTTGTGCTAAAAAAGTGTCGAGAGGTATTTCGGTCTACGTCGGCCTGCATACATATATATGAGAGAAATCCCCTTGTCATTTATGGAAAGTTCGTGGAAAATATTTTTTAGATTTTTTTTGAGCTTCTAAATTAGTATCGTGTTATCGTGTTTTTGGAGGACAAGTTCCTAAAAACGTTACCGAAATGTTAGAGGAAAAATTTCCAAGTGGAACTGAGATAGCTGAGGCCTTGTTGGGAACGAATGTTGTCTGTCCCATTGTATTGTCTTTTAATTCAATAACGTTTTCGGGATACCCTAATGATCATATCCAATAATTATCAGCAGTTTATATTTACACCTTTACTTTTCATGGCATTAAAAGAAAAAATACTAAAATTCAACTCGGAAGAAAATCTGTAAAACAATAAAACTAAACAAACAAATCATACTGGCATTACAAAATATCTCACGTCATTGGATAACTTCCAAGCATTTAAGCCCACTCCAAATATTTTAGATTTCGTTTTGGTTTTATCACTATGTATTTTTCTTTCTCTCCAACTAATGACTACACATTAAAAAAAAGAAACTAACAAATGCTGCTGAAACACGCAATAATTAAATGGTCATAACTTACGAATATATCGTAAATCTAGCAATTATTTAAGAATTTCATAAACATACATATGGACATACATACATACATATGGTCATAGTTTTTATTATTTTCACAGAACAATTTGTAATGTTTTATTTGTTGCATAGCAAGAAAAAAACGAGAAGCAAAAAAGAGGCGTTGAGAATTAAATTGAATTTAATTGTGTACTTTTTTCCATTCGCTTGCGTTTCTTCATATTTTCAGTGGCATTAAGGGTGGGGGTAAGTTATATTAAGTAGAGGCGAAAAATATGTCGCAAAATTCATTAAGCTGCAGAGAGCAATTAGTAAGGATTTGTTTTTTTTTTTTGGTAAAACTATACATTGTGTTTATTTATAGAGAGGGGATACAACTCCCTCCACCTCTTTAATTTGTCATTAAGAATATCTTTGTGTGATAATAACATATTATTTTGTACTTATGTATGGAACATACATATGTTTCTTCATAAGATATTAATTGACATTATTATATGGGCTTATTCAGGGTACCACCGCACAGTGGTCAGTCACACTTGTGTGGAAACCATGACATAAAAATGATTTAACCTATTTTATTACAATAATTAGAATAGAGGAACTATTGTTATGCAACTATCGGGAAATTTTGGCACACAGTGAAAGATCGTACAGCGATCACATTGGGACAAAGTAATGGTAACATAGATACTTATATATTTCCATATTGTATTTAAAAATGAGAAAAAAATGTTTATATCCTTTATTACATTTAGTTTCAATATAATGTTTTTTGTGCTATTTGCGATTTCTATGGTCGTGGTAACTTAGAGCCCGCGAAAGAAATAACAAACAAATAATTTATTTTATTTTTGGGACAACCTAATATTGGACTACGCTAAAAAGTGGAGATCTTCCCCGCACTGAGAACCACAAATACAAATGGTTAAATCTTATAAAGTACCACGAAAAGGATGGTAACCCTACATGGAGGCTGTGGTCAAAAGTGGACCGATATGACATTTCTTTATAAGGTGGTGTTCTGAAGTTCATTATAAGAATATATTCGCTTAGAATATTTGGTTGGCATCTGCCTAATAAATCGATATAAAAATCGTATAGGGAGTATACCAAATAAAGGACCAATACTGACAATTTTTCGCCGGCAGGTTTACTATGCATTAAAAACTCTTGGTACCGGATTACAGCAAATTCGGTTGAAAAATGTGTTGGTAACAGTAAAATACTTCAATTCACAATGATTCATTACATGGCAACCACGCAAAATTTTGGACCTAGGATCCCAATATTTTACTTAGAGTGTTTTTAGGCCACTATGACCCATTGATAACAATTTCAGTTCGATATATTATTTAGAAGTATTTTTGTCACACCTTCGCACCACTGTGCAACTGTTGAATAACAATAATTACGATGTTGTTAAAGACTTTGTCTTCCTCGGCACCGCCTTAAACTTAACAAACCAACATCAGTTGTGAAATAAGAAGAATAGTAGTATTGGCCAAAATACTGATACTAGCCATGCGAATGTATGTATTGTAATTGCGCTAGCAGAAAAGGCTCTGCTTGGTGCGTTTGACGCAGGGTGTTTTCAATTTTCAAAATTATATTTTTTATACAATTTTTGGCCATAGCATAGGGTTTTCCACCCTTCGAGTTGTTTGCTCAAGAAGTATGGACTTGCTCCTGAAAAAATTTTACCATCGTAATTGAGGCAGCGAATGCAAGTTGCTTCAACAAAAATCAAAGTGATTCGATAGCAGGTCTTAAAGTGAACTTCTCCGAAATTTTGTGTGGGAGGTACCGCATGGAGTGGACAAATATAGTCCATATTTGAACCTGATCTATATCTAGTAAATATATTAGGATGTGTAAAGTATGTACCAATTCGGCCACTTCGAACTTAAACTATGTTTGGACAAAAAATACTAAGGCAACATTTTGCACCGAATCGGCAGATCCGTTCGAGAGTTAATTTGCGCTCCAACCACCTTACACGGTGTCATAGGGGGTTTTTTGCAACTTTCAGGCTATTTTCGCAGGAAGTGTGGACTTGCCCCTGATGAAACTTGTACCGTCGTATGGGGGGCAGTGAATACAAGTTGCTAGAACAAAAATCAAAGCGATTCGCGAGCTGGTCCTAAAATGAACTTATACCAAATTTTGTGTGGGAGGTACCCGAATGAGTCGACCGATTGAGTCCATATTGGAACCTCATCCAAGTCTGGTAGAAATTTCACGATGTGCAAATATGGACCAAATCAGTTACTTTCTTCAAGAGTTATCGTGCGCACAAATTTTTCGAACTTCTGTGGGGGAGGTACCGGAAGGAGTGGACCGGTATAACCCTACTTCCAACTTAATGTAAGTTTGAACAAAATATTAAGAAAGCCAAATTTTGGACAGAATCGGTTGATCCGTTCGAGAGTTATCGTGTGCACCAGCCAGCCAGACGGACGGACATGGCTAAATCTACTCCAAATTGTCCGAAACACATTTCGTCCAAACATACTTGGGGTCTAAAACCATTATTTCGATGAGGCACGTTTTGCCCTATGAAAGTGTATATATCCTCGTTAGTATAAATGCTGAGGGTACAAAAACGAACTTAATATACCCTCCATACTATGGTGGGGGTATAAAAATCGAGAGGAATAGATACTATTGCTTAGTTCGGCTTTAAGTTCAAATGTTCTACGGAGGGCATTTACTTTGCCATCTACACAACATATATCGGTTACAAAATTTAAGATATTTTTTTTCAACTTGTTCCCAACTAAAATACTTCTCATTCTAAGGATATTCATGCTTTTCCATTTTTGTTAAACTTATTTGTACAAAAATAGCTCACTTTAAATGGTAGCAAATACTTGACATAAATTTCACACAATAACTCATCACCACCATCGACGATCATACAAATATGGGAATTAGCAATATCTACATATTTATGTGTCGTTGGCCACCACCACCAGCTTGATGTAGATACCCGCCTCGTATAGAGTAGGAAAATAACAATGAGGAAGACAAATACGTAACATGTCAATCTTGAAGAGCATCACCTAAATAAGCATCTCTCGAAGTCGAACAGCAAACTTACGACGATGACACATACAACAACAACTAGTTCCATATGTAAGCATACAAAGGGGAACGAACATTGATGAAATGACGTGTTGAACGACACATATCAATTTGTGTCATACATACATGCATACATCGTACTTTTCTTTCCCCAAAAAGTCAATCAAAATGTTGATGAGAGCCGACATGTAGGGAACATCAACAGCTAAAATATATATTGCAACGGCTCGGTCCTGTCAGTTTGTGTTTGTTAATATCAATTGCTTGTCTGGCCGTATGTTGTCTAGCTGTAACTTACATGGATAACTTTGGTAAGGTGTGGAGGGAGGGGGAAGATGGCATCTATGAAATAAAGTAATCGTATGCCGAAGATGTTCTTATTATCTTATGGGTATTGAGATGTTTAAATTTTTGGCATAGAGTAGAATCACATATTCAATCCCATAAGACATTACAATTCTTCAGATGTGAAACTATTTTGATGATTTGCATTCAAATTTCTGCTTCCCTCACATAACACTTATTAGGAAGTTTCCACCAAGTAAACACAACCATAATTTGTAAAATTTTATT
Source organism: Musca autumnalis (assembly GCF_047663935.1). NCBI lineage: Eukaryota > Metazoa > Arthropoda > Insecta > Diptera > Muscidae > Musca > Musca autumnalis. Next base: position 41,019,273 of record NW_027412088.1, on the reverse strand, counting down.
AACCATATCACTTGATTTAATTAGTTATTTTAAATTTTGTAATACTGACCTTAGCCAAATTTTAAAGAACCAAAAATACAGCGTCGAAGATTTCTTTTGTGTTGTTGTTTTTTTTTATTTTTCAATTGTTGAAATCTAAACTAACCTTGAAATTTATTTAATGTTAATTCTATTGTAAGTACATTTAAATTATGTTTCTTAAGAAACCCTATGTAAAATTGTTGTTCTTTTTTTGTGCCTAGCAAAACTTTGTTTATGGTTGTTGGATTAAGAAAAGAACACGCCAAACAACCTGACATAGAAACTTAGCAACTTAACTCAAACTTGCTGCTCCTCATACAATTCAAATATAACAAACAAATAATAATAATGGCCTACAATTAGTCATGAACATGAACATAAAAATAAACAAAACTAAATAACACTACACACATGCATATGTAAGTAAGTTTGTTTTTATTTCGAATTGAAATATAAACGTCCAAGCTGCTGTCGGTACTCGTCCATTTAGAAACAAATGAATAAATGAATGTAGTTCAAGGTTAGAGTATTCGCACTTTTTTTGTAAATACATTAAATGAAATATGAATAACGAGGCATTAAGTCATGCAAGCGAGACAACTACCTAGGCAGGCAGCCAGCCAGTCAAGCTAACCAGCTCAATGTTAAGTCAAATACATAGCACATAGCGCATTATACAATGGCATTAATTAACTTTAAATATACCGTTCTTTAAGCGCAGCACACAAAAGTCCAAGTCGTAAGTGCATTTTAAATAAAATTATAGGCTTTAGAATTGTTAGGGGGTTAATGCTTAACCCTTAATCAGAACGTATGTGAGGTTATTAATTAGAGTCAATTCAACTTAAGTGGGTACGAATCACGATTACGGATAAAGTATTGAATTATGAAAGGTATGGCCTTTAAGTTATTTGTATTAAGTAATTAATTCTTTATAATATAATTTGTTCTCAACAACCAGGATACATCTCTTGGCCCTTTCTCGACATTTTCATTCAAATGTTTAAAATTTTTAGCGTTACTACAACAAAACTCAAATGTTAGCCAATAAATTTAATGTATTCCCTTGCAGGAGATCTGCTTGTAAATTTTGTTGTGGTTTCCCTCCGTTTCATTTTAGTGAACGTAAGTAAGTACATACATACATATGTATACATATTATGTACAATTGACTGTCATTATAACAATTTATAGTTTCTTAAATGCTAGACTAAACCTAATAACGAGTATAGTATGATAAGGCTACAATTCTTAGGTCTATTTGAATGTAAAATGTTGGTACTAAAATAAACTCCATAAATCCATGGAAATATTTACTATGCATACTTCGGCAATAAAATGGCAAAAATTGAAATTCATTTGGCAAAAAAACAACAAATTTAATTAATTTAGTTTTATCACAAAATAAAACGAATTTGGCCCTTAAATTTTTGCATATTTTGCATATCGTGCATATTTTTACATATTTTTACATATTTTTACATATTTGCATAAAATATGCAAAACCATATGTAAGGATTTGTGGCCTGAATATCCCACCGAAATGTCTGAAATTTGATAATAAGTCTTCGTTGGAGGTATAAAACTTGCCACCTGTAATTTGTCGCTATAGGCCCACGACTTCATATATCCCCCATAGAACGGTATCTCCCAATTTTCGGCATTTTGAAGGTTGTGGCCTAAATATCCCACCGAAATGACTGAAATTTGGTATTTAGTCTTCATTGGCGGTATACAATTTTCAAGACGACATTTGTCGGCACAGGTCCACACCTTAATATAGCCCCCAAAGAATGGTATCTCCGGATTTTCGGTGTTTTGAAGGTTGTGGCTTCAATATTCCACCAAAAGTGCTGAAATTTGGTATTTAGTCTTCGTTGGTGGTACAAAACTTTCCACCCATAGAACGGTACTTCGCGATTTTTGGGTATTTTGAAGGTTATGGCCAAAATATCCCACCGAAATAACTGAAAATTGGTATTAAGTCTTCGTTGGGAGTAAAATTATTCAACCTAAAATTTATCGGTTTAGATACCTCCCGATTTTCGGTATTCTGAAGGTTGTGGCTGTTGTTATACATTTCTCTATTTTATTGACTGGTCTGAAGAGAATTTTAAACAGAAAAATTGTACTCACAAACATTTTTGTACCTCTTATTGAAATATTTGTTGCATAAGAATATATGTAAAATGCATAAATTTTGCATATGCACTTATTATTTTTTATACCCTACACCACTATGTGGGGAGGGTATTATAAGTTGGTTTTGGCCAAAAAGTTTGTAACGCATCGAAATAATGGTCGTAGACCCATACTTATATATATCAAAATGAATGTCTTGACGATCTGAGTCGATCTGGCTATGTGTGTCCGTCCGTCAGTCCGTCCGTCCGTCAGTCCGTCCGTCCGTCCGTCTGTCCGTCTGTCCGTCTGTCCATCTAAACCTTGTAATCACGCTACAGGCCGCAATTTTGATCGGATCGTCACGAAATTTTGGATGTTGATGGGGGTTCAGGAGGGGAAGAAGCCTATTGATTTTGGGGATGGTCGGATAATATTTAGGGGTCGGAAAGGGCAAAAAACTTAGGTGGATAAAAAGACAACGTTTTTTTCCCAAAGCCAATATCTCAGCTTCTATATGAAGTATACCAAAAGCACACCTGACAATGAAAGCAGAAAATATCACCTTTCTAATGATGTAATGTAGGTGCTCGTAGGTGATCAAACAACGAAGATATCGCAATAGTAGCAAATAAAACCCCAATTTTCATTTTTGCGATTTTAATTATATTGACAAATATCACAACTTGGGTTGAAAATTTTCCAAAAGCAAAGCCTGACTATGAAAGTAAAAGATCCCGTCTTTACAATGATGCAAACTAGGTCGGCGTAGATAACCAAATAACGGAGATATAGCAATAGTCGGTAATACATCCCATTTTTCTATTTTTTTTGGAAATCACGCTACAGGTAGCAATATTGATCGGATCGTCACGAAAATTTCAGGGTTAATGGGGGTCTCACAGATTATGAAGTATATTGATTTTGGTGATGGTCGGATAATATTTAGGTGTAGGAATGGGCAAACACTTATTTGGAGAAAAGTCAACATTTTACTTCAAAGCCAATATCTCTGTTTCTTTAAGAGATATATCAGAAGCAAAACCTGGAAAGGAAAGTAGAAAATACCACCTTTACAACGGTGTAAAGCAGGTTCTCGTAGGTGGTCAAATAGCAAAGATATGGCAATAGCCGATAATGCATCCCATTTTCCGATTTTTTGTAATCACGCTACAGGTCGCAATTTTGATCGGATGGTCACGAAATTTTGGGGGTTAATGGGGGTCCCAAAAAGAAAGAAGCCTATTGATTTTGATGATGGTCGGATAATATTCAGGGGTAGGAATGGGCAAACACTTATTTGGAGAAAAGTCAACATTTTACTTCAAAGCCAATATCTCTGTTTCTTTAAGAGGTATATCAAAAGCAAAATCTGGCAAGGAAAGAAGAAAATATCACCTTTACAACGATGTAAATTAGGTTGTCAAATGTGGTCAAATAGCAGAGATATGGCAATAGTCGATAATGCATCCCATTTCCGATTTTTTTGTAATCACGCCACAGGTCGCAATTTTGATCGGATCGTCACGAAAGTTTAGGGGTTAATGGGGGTCCCACAGAGGAAGAAGCCTACTGATTTTAATGATGGTCGGATAATATTCAAGGGTCGGAATGGGCAAAAACTTATTTGGAGAAAAGGTCTACGTTTTATTTCAAAGCCAATATCTCTGTTTCTTTAAGAGGTATATTAAAAGCAAAACCTGGCAACGAAAGTAGAAAATATCACCTTTACAACGATGTAAAGTAGGTTGTCGTAGCTGCTCAAACAACAGAAATATCGCAATAGTCGGTAATGCATCCCATTTTCCGATTTGTTTGTTATCACGCTACAGGTCGCAATTTTAATCGGATCGTCACGAATTTTTTGGGAGTTGATGCGGGTCCCACATTGGAAGAAGCCTATTGATTTTGGTGATAGCCGGATAATATTTAGGGGTCGGAATGGGGAAAAACTCATTTGGAGACAAATTCAAAGTTTTATTCTTTGTGAATATATTGGCTTCTAGTAGGAGTATTCCAACGACAAAGCCTGTCAATGGAAGAAGAAAATATTACCTTTACATTGGTGTACAGCAGGTTAGCGAAGGTGGTCAAACAAGGGAGATACCACAATAGTCGGTAATGCATCCAATTCTTCCATTTTTTTGCAATCAAGCTACAGGTCGTAATTTTGATCGGATGGTCACGAAATTTTTTGGTTGCTTATGGGGGTCCTAGAGAGAAAGAGGCATATTATGTTTGGTGGTAGTCGGATTATATTCCCTAAAAGAAATGTTTACCAGTGAAAAGCTTATGCACAGGGGTAGTGGTGTAGGGTGTCACATGGTTGGCCCCGTCCCGACTATAGCCTTTGCTCCCTTGTTTTCATATGCATTTTTTTACATTTTGCATATGTTTCGATTGCGTTTTTGTGGTCGTTTAGTACATTTACCCTGTTTTTGTTCAGAAAAAGACTATATTTTGTTCTTTGTATATTCGTTACAGAACATACAAAAACACAAAACACAGTTTTTTCTGAGCAAACAGGGATAAATGTCAAAAATGACTATAAAAACGTGACAAAATCGATTAGTTGTCAATGAGAGCCGTACCTAAAATTTTCTGAGCAACATTTTTGCAGAACATATCGAAGCTGAAAAATGTCATCTTGTGGTACATTTATTACGTTTCTTGTAATAAAGGACGAAAAGGGTATGTAAGGAAGCGAGGTAGAAGGTCGAAATGTTCTACGAAAAAGATCCTCATTACATTTGACTGAAGACATGTCATATCAAAAAAAAGCCAAAACAACAGCGAACAAAGATATAACGCTAATTTCTGATGGCTTATAGGGACTCCAGTGAAAAGTTCATCACGCCATAACTCAAAAGTTCGACTGACGGCGGATCTGCCCGTTGGGGTTCTGTATATACTCATCAAGGGCTTTCACCCCCAAAAGGAATTTTCCACCCCCAACATTTTGGTTCACAGTGTGATTGACTCACTGACTGACTGACTTTATGATTCATCAACGCCCAGACGAAACGGCTGAAGGTAGAATCTTGAAATTTTGGGTGAGGGTCAGTCTTGGTCCGAAGGTGTCAAATTTGGTTCCATTTTGTATTATGTGAACGAATGGAGCTAAAAGCTTTAAATTTAGAATGAGAATTAAGGTTGAGATATAGGTTTGATATAAGGTGGTCATTTTGGAAATGTATACACATGTGTACGAAAAGTACTAAATGGTATTGAATTTGGTACGACTAGAATTTGGATTAACGGATAGAGCTGGAATCCTGAAATTTTGAATTAAGATTACTGTTGGAGTGTAGAAATGAGGTATAGAGGTAGTTTTGGAAATTCATACCTATGTGTACGAAAACTACTAAATGGTACTAAGTTTGGTACAATTTGGATTTGAGCGAACGGCTAGAGAAGGAATTCTTAAATTTGGAATTTAGATTACAGTTGGAGTGTCGGATTGAGGTAGTTTTGGAAAATCGCACTTATGGAAACGAAAAGTACCAAATGGTACTAAATTTGGTACAATTTGGATTTTGGTGAATGGATAGAGCTGGAATCCTGAGACTTGGAGTTGAGATTTCTGTTGAAGTGAAAGTTTGATGTAATTTTGGAAATTCGTACTTATGGGTACGAAATGTACAAAATGGTACCAAATTTGGTACAATTTGAATTTAAGTGATCTGATAGAGCTGGAATGGTGAAATTTCAAATTAAGATTACTGTTGGATTGTAGGTTTCAGGTAGTTTTAGAAATTCATACTTATGTGTACGAAAAGTACAAAATGGTACTCAATTTGGTACAATTTGGATTTGGGCTGGAATCATGAGATTTTGAATTAAGATTATTATTGCATTGTAGGGTGGCATATGGAGGTAGTTTTGAAAATTCGGTTACGAAAAGTACTAACTGTACCAAATTTGATGGAATTAAGAGTACTCTGGGATTGTAGGTTTGAGTTAGTTTTGGAAATTCGTACTTATGGATACGAAAAGCACAAAATGGTATTAAATTTAGATCAATTTTGATTTGATTGAACGGATGGAGCTGGAATCCTGAGATTTGGAATTAATGTTGGTTTGTAGGATTAAGGTAGTTTTGGGAATTCGTACTTATGGATACGAAAAGTACAAAATGGTACTAATTTGGGGTTGGGAGAACGGGTAGAGCTGGAATCCTGAGATTTGGAATTAAGATTACTGTTGGATTGTAGGTTTTAGGTAGTTTTGGAAATTTGTGTTAAGGGATGGAGCTGGAATTTTGAAATTTGGAATTGAAACAAGTAAAAAAATGTCAGTCGGCTTTGCCGACAGAGGTATACCCTCAGCCAATGTGAATTGAAACTTTCATCTACGGACAGATAGAATGTATTTAGCGTCTCTTCAGAACTTTGTGGCCTTTTTTTAACATTTGAACTTGCCGACAAAAATGTGGATTAGGAATTAACACAAATGTTGAAATTTTGAGGGGGAGGTACCCTTAAGGAGGACCGATATTGGCCATTTTAGAAGTTAAACTAAATTTTGACAAAATATTAGGAAATCCAAAGTTTGGACCAAATTGGTTGCACCATTGAAGTCATATCGTCCTAACATTTTAGTGACATTTTTTAAATATTGGGGAGAAGTACCGGAAGTTGGGGACCGGTATTGCCACATGAAACTAAGTTTGGATAAAATATGACGAAGACCAATTGTTGCACCAAATCGGTAGAACAGTTTGAAAGCAACATATGGTGACATAGGGCTTTTTACACCTTTCGGGATGTTTTCCCGAGAAATATGGACCTGCCCCTGAAAAAACTTTTACCGTCGTAATAGAGGTAGCGAATGCAAATCGCTTTAACAAAAATCAGAGTGATTCGAGAGCAGGTCTTAAAGTGAACTTATCCGAAATTTTGTGTGGGAGGTACCGAAAGGAGTGGAAAATATAGTCCATATTCGAACCTGATCTATATCTGGAAAATATAATAGGATGTGCAGAGTATGGATTACATCAATCACTCCCTTTAAGAGTTATCGTGCGCATATTTTTTTCAGAAGATTTTTGAATTTTTGTGAGGGAGGTACCTGAAAGAGTGTACCGATATGGCTTATCTCCAAACTTAAACTATATTTGGACAAAATATTACTAAGGCCAAATTTTGGATCGAATCGGCAGATCCGTTCGAGAGTTATCTTGCGCTCCAACCATCTCACACGGTGTCATAGGTGTTTTTTTTTTTTTTGAAACTTTCAGCCTATTTTTTCAGGAAGTATGGACTTGCCCCTGATGAAACATGTACCGTCGTATGAAGGGCAGTGAATACAAGTTGCTAAAACAAAAATCAAAGCAATTCGAGAGAAGGCCCTAAACTGAACTTTTCCGAATTTTGTGTGGGAGGTACCCGAAGTAGTGGACCGATTGTGTCCATATTGGAACCTCATCTAAGTCTGGTATAAATTTCTCGATGTGCAATGTATGGATCAAATCGGTTAATTCCTAAAAGATTTATCGTGCGCACAAATTTTCCGGACATTTTCGAACTTTTGTGGGGGAGGTACCGGAAGGAGTCGACCGATATAGCCCATCTTCGAACTTAAACTAAGTTTGGGTAAAATATTACGAAAGCCAAAATTTGATCGGTTTATCCGTTCGAGAGTTATCGTGCGCTCCAGCCAGCCAGACAGACGGACTGACATTGCTTAATCGACACCAAATTGTCTGAAACACATTTCGTCCAAACATACTTGGGGTCTAAAACCATTATTTCGATGAGGCACATTTTGCCCGTATGAAAGTGTATATACTCTCGTTAGCATTAATGCTGAGGGTATAAAAACATCAAAATATCTCAAATCTGGTGGTGACATCCATATGAGAGCTTCTTGCACATCTCTCTGTAATATGAGGGAAGTCTGCCTTTGTCCCTTAGGTAATGTTCGTGGTAAATATATTTCTGGCTGGTTAAAATAATTACTCTCTGATGTAGTAACTGATTTGGTCCTTACTTTGTACATAGTATCTTATCTGTCTTTCAAACTTTAAATAACTTCGAAGCTGGTCATTCCAGGTCCATTTCTTCGTGTACCTCAACCACAAACGTCAGACATTTTTGTAGTCCTGATTACGATGATATAATAACTTGAAGGTCCCGTCATTACTTTATAATTTAATTGGGTATCAGCTATGGCTGAACCTTTTTTGCAAATCGGAATATTTCTTCTAAACATGTATCCAGTTGCAACAAGGTATATATCTATATCCCTCGGGTACCTGCCACACAAACGTTCCAAATTTTCACTTAACTGAAGTAAAAGTCTGTTCTGATAATTTCACCAAATATAACCCTTGTGGTTTTGAGGGGATGATCATGCTTCCCTAGGTAATGGTCCGATAACTCTAAAACAGGATTTGTTGTAGACCTAATATTTCCAACTATTACTTTAAAGAAATTTCGTATTTTGTATTCCAAAAATGTTCTTCGATATTTCCTGTAACCAACCGTCGTTATTAGAAAATTACGAGTGAAAAATGCAAACATGTTTTTGGCATAAAAGGACTAATGATAACTTTAAAGCAAACCTAACTGTAAATATGGACTAATTTTCGAGCAATTATTTGTGTCTATTTTCAAATTAGCTTTAATTTCACATCAATTGCAGTTGGCATGGCGGGTCTATCCTTTGTACCTATATACATACATATACATATACTATCTAAACTGTAATGACAGTTTAGGTTTAGTTCAACATCATTTGTTTTCGCTTATTTTTGGATAATTGCTTTTGGCATACAACAAACTTTCTATAAACGGCAAATGTAATGTGAAGCGGTGCGGTGAGTTGCTAAACTGTATTCAATATCAGGAACAAAATGCGATTTAAACATTAACATATAACGGTGACTATAAGATGGACATTTTATGGTTGGGTTTTCTTTTGTTTTACAATACATACAACAATGCCTAGATGGCCCGGTAAACGAATACATACAAAATGTATGGATTATTCATGGTTCCATGAAACACACGCCTGTGTGTGAGCTATAGTACAAGGAACTAAAGATCACCAGTGATCAGTGATCATCAAATGTTGAAAAGCCGACATTTATCCATGTTTGTTACAAACAACCAACCCATTGACCATTGAAGCGGTTGGTTGGCCTGTCGGTTGGTCGCTCGGTCGGTCATCCGTTGCATTACAAATCGCATCCCAACCATTCATCTAAATAGCCCACCTCATGCTTAAAAGAAAATTTGCAATATATGCGTTTGTGGCCGCCATGTGGATAAATAAATGAATGGATGGATGGATGAATGCATACCATCATCATCAATGTTTGCCGCTTACTGGGCAACGGGGTTTTCTTCGGTGAGGTTATATGAGTTCGTAGAGGAAATTCACAAACGCACACACTAAAACTTTTTCCCGGTGCCGTAAAGCAGACATTTATTTTATTCTCTTGAAAATTTTATCTACGTTTACCACGCAATGTGATTCTGCCATCTATATCAAGCTGCCATTTGTAGCAACAATATTCATTCAAGTGTAAACTTTAAGATAAGTGGTAAACGATGAAAAATCAATGACAAAATGTAACTACACTGTTGCTGCTGTTGTTGTTGTGTGGAAAACGATGACAACGAACAAAGAATACGAAAATTTATTTCTTAAATGAAACAATATCTAGCTTTGTGCTTTCCTGTATCGGTGACATGACAATCAGCATTATCATCACCATAGTTATCGTCAGCGTTTGATTGATTTATAAGAAAAGACATAGGAAACATTTCAAGGGACAGCAGTTACGTTACGCAGAAATAATTTAGGTGGGTCGTTGTTAACGAAGTTAAAGGTAATTTAATTACCATGGATATTGAACTCTACTAAGAGGGGATCAACCATAGTGGAATTATTTCTATGGACATTTTATTTGAATTTAATTAAATTCAATTCGTCTTCATTAATATAGAATATTTAAGAAGATGAAGTTCGGCCTGACCGAACTTTTTATACTCCCCCATCATAAAATATTCTGAACCACAATGGAATAATTAGTTTCCTGTTAGGTACAAAAATTGTTCGACCACGGATATCCCAAAAATGCATAAATTTGGTCAAAAAAATTATGTAAAAATTGCTTCAATCTGTTGGTACCTTTATATTGGGGATATATAAAAAAATTTACTATGTGGACGATTTTTGGTGCAGAAGTTTCGTGAACGCTGACAACTTTAAGTGGCAAATTACAGCTAGTTCGGTTAAAAATTGTAGCTAAAATCCTAAAAATACGTCGCACAATGCAGTGTAGGATGTACAATAAAAAAAAAAAAAAAAACAATAACAGGAGAAGCGGACCTGAAGGTATTGTGAGCAGATCTCCCCTAAGTGAAAACGGCGTTATGTTCAGCCGGACAGGATTTTTATACCCTCCAGCATAAATGAAATTGGAACCAGATTTCAGTAATTCCGTTTGCATAATGTGGCTAAAATGTTAGAAATGTCAAGAATCTAGCGGTACCGTTCTAAATAAAAGCGTGTACCTATGCACACCAGAACCATTTTATTGCTACAATGGAGACATTTCAGTTAAATAATGTGGCTAAAACCATTAAAAACCGAAAATCGGAATAGGGCTTTAAAATTTCCAAATTTTAAATTTCCAATTTAGAAATTTCAAAAATCTAGCGGTACCGTTCTATAGAAAAGAGTGGACCTATGTACACAAGAAATATTTTATTGCTACAATGGAGACATTTCGGTTAAATAATGTGGCTAAAACCTTTAAAAACTGAAACCTTTAAAAACTGAAAGGAAATTTTTAGTCCCCATAAAATATTCTGAACTAAACTGCAAAAAATAGTTTCCTGTTAGGTGCAAAAATTGTTCGACCATGGATACCCCAAGTGCCTAAATTTTGTCCAAAAATGTATCTAAAATTTCATCAATTTATTGGTACCTTAATATGAGTGATATACCAAACAAGCATAAAAGTGCCAGTCGGCTTTGCCGACAGATATATACCCTCAGCCAATGTGAAGTGAAACTTTCACCTACGGACAGATCGAATGTATTTAAGGTCGCTTCAGAATTTTTGGACATTTGAACATGTCGACAAAAATGTGGATTAGGAATTAACTGACTAAGACACAAATGTTGAACTTTTGTGGGGGAGGTACCCTTAGGGAGGACCGATATGGGCCATTTTAGAAGTTAACCTAAATTTTGACAAAATATTAGGTGATCCAAAGTTTGGATTTGGTTGGTTGCCCCATTCAAGTGATATCGTCCTAGCAATTTAAAGACATTTTTTTTTAAAAATTGGGGAGAAGTACCGGTAGTTGTGGACCGGTATTGCCCCATGAAAGTAAGTTTGGATATAATATGACGAAGGCCAAATGATGGACCAAATCGGCTGAACAGTTCGAGAGTTATCGTACTCTCCGACCGCCACATATGGTGACATAGGGGTTTTTTACACTTTTCGGGCTGTTTTCCCAAGAAATATGAACTTGCCAGTGAAAAAACGTTTACCGTCGTAATGGAGGTAGCGAATGCAAATCGATTCAACAAAAATCAAAGTGACTCGAGATCAGGTCTTAAAGTGAACTTATCCGAAATTTTGTGTGAGAGGTACCTGAAGGAGAAGACAAATGTAGTCCATGTTCGAGCCTGATCTATATCTGGTAGATATATTAGGATGTGCAAAGTATGGATTATATCTGTCACTACCCTCAAGATTTATCGTACGCACAATTTTTCCGAACATTTTTGAACTTTTGTGGGGGTAGTACCTGAAGGAGTGGACCGATATGGTGTGTCATTGAATTTAAACTATGTTTGGACAAAATATTAAGAAAGCCAAATTTTGAACCGTTCGAGAGTTATCTTGCGCTCCAACCACTACACACGGTGTCATAGGGGCTTTTTGCATCTCTGAGGCTATCTTCTCAGGACGTATGGACTTGCCCCTGATGAAACTTGTACCGTCGTATGGGGGGTCGTGAATACAAGTTGTTACAACAAAAATCAAAGCGATTCGAGAGTAGGCCCTTAACTGAACTTTTCGGAAATTTTGTGTGGGAGGTACCCGAAGGAGTGAACCTATTGAGTCCATATTGGAACCTCATCTAATGTACAAAATACTTTTGTACATACTTTTTACTTTTTGTATTGAGGCGCTGGAAATTCTGATAATAAAGAATAAATTTTCCACTCGAGTTTCCAGCAGCCTAAATCAATACATATTTGGTTATCATTTTGAGTTCTTATCATAAGTGGTAAATTATGAATCTATGTTTTCACATCAAATAGAAGATAGCGTTTAAAATCCCACATGCGAGCGCTGTTGTTGTGTGTGTATTACAAGCGGACGCACTTAGGTTTTATGACTTTCTATGACACACACGATATTGGAAAATTCTTCATTGATCAACGGGTTGTTCGGTTTGGTCAATGAGGAATTTAGAGATAAGAATTAGTGATAGTCTAGGCTAAGAATTATTTTGTAACTTAGTTCTTAAGGTTCATTTTAACATTAATAAAATCAGAATAGAATTTACAACCCAACGAGACGGTTGTAGTTTTATTACTCAACATTTGGTCCTTCGAGCCGTCACTTTTGTGAAAGTGGTGGAACCAGCGGCGGGCAACGGAAAAACAATACGGAGGAGCGAAAAACTAACGATATACGAAGAAGAAGGAAGATTCTGCGACGATCGACGTCAAGGAAAAATCAAACGAAGCGAAGGAGAACGAAGAAGAAGCGAAACGACGAAGGAGACCGGTGGCGGAAACGAAAGCATAAAAGAACGTAAGGAGAAAGTAGAACGACGAAGAAAAACAAAAATTCTGCGACGATCGACGTCGAGAAAAAAAACAATCAGCGGAAGCAACGAGACGAACGTATAATTCCTTGGATCGCTATAAGGAGAAACTTAAGGAGACATATGACATAATTTGAAGTCAAGGAGGAGGAAACAGTTTTATGGAAAAGCAGTTGGAACAAGCACGAACAAGTTGTTACTGGAAACAAAGTTCGATAATGAGAAAGTTAGGTGCTTTAAAAGAATTCGATGCCGATTTCGAGATGAAGTCAAACAACTGGAAACCAAGATACTCCTGGTCACTAGCACCGGAAACATCATCCATGTGCAGTAATCAATCTAACGAAATAAGCACCGAAAGTTGCATGGTGAAAGAAAAAGTGCAGGAGAAACCAAGATACTCCTGGTCACAAGCAGCTGAAACATCATCTAAATCGTTTAGTTATGGAAACAGCAAGAAACAAAGATACTCCTGGTCACTAGCACCGGAAACGTCATCCATGTGCAGTAATCAATCTAACGAAATAAGCAACGAAAGTTGCATTGTGGAAGAAAAAGTGCAGGAGTCGTCAGCAAACGAAGCACGAAAAATTTCATCAGAGAGCAAGAATCCCACACTCAATATAAACCTGAATTCTACGAACAACAGTCCAACAACGGTGCAACAACATCTAAAACAACCCATGGGACAGCAAGCATCACAACATGAATCAGCGGCAGCAGCAACAAGTGGCCAGAATCTTTCAACTTTATCGCCTGAGGAAGATTATTCCATTAAATGTACGAACACTTTAGTAAAGAAGGAGAATTGGAATAATGGAAAACGGCAAGAATCCATAGTGGCATATACGATGTCGGACGCCTTCAACGATAATAAACCCGAAGAGGAGTTCTTGAAAATTACCCAAATCGCACTTAAAGAAAGGTCGTTGAATAGTGACAACAACAAGGGCAGTAATATTGACAACGGTAACATGTTCGAGGCTATTTCCGATAAGATTTTCAGTGAGACATCAAATAATCTAAATGGCAAGAAAGGAAAGCATGCATCATCAACAGCGGTAACAACAGCTTCCATTTCTACCCTGACGAAGAATCAAGAACAATTTCAAGAAGACGTTACCATCGAATCTAATTCCAAAAACGAGAGGATGCCGAGACGTGAAGTGAGCAGAGCGGATGTTGGTGAAAAATTGAGACGACAACGGGCGCTGAGCAACGAGACAGAGAGGTATGACGGTCTTAAATCTTGCAAAGAAAAAGGGCCGACAATTTTAGATGCCTGCAGAATAAGGTTGATCGATAGAAGTGGAGGGATACGCAGCAGAGATTCCTTGGAGAGCTGGTTGCAGCGATTGACAGGTGCTATCACGTAAATGCAGAGGCAGATTTTTTCACGTGGTTTATTATTCAAAAATTTTTTTTTAATTTTTATATCATATCTTTTTATTCTACATCTGTTTCAGCATTTTTTACTTTTAAGGCCCGCCCCAGAATATTTAATCCTTAAACATAAATTTCTTCTAATTGTTAAACGGTTTTATAGTTATCTTAGATACAGTGCACAACTAATATTTAATTTCTTAATTTCATGTATTTATACATATGTATCTTAATCCTAATAATTAAATTCAGAACTATTTTTTATGCCGGCCGCGAGAATGTACAAAATACTTTTGTACATACTTTTTACTTTTTGTATTGAGGCGCTGGAAATTCTGATAATAAAGAATAAATTTTCCACTCGAGTTTCCAGCAGCCTAAATCAATACATATTTGGTTATCATTTTGAGTTCTTATCATAAGTGGTAAATTATGAATCTATGTTTTCACATCAAATAAAAGATAGCGTTTAAAATCCCACATGCGAGCGCTGTTGTTGTGTGTGTATTACAAGCGGACGCACTTAGGTTTTATGACTTTCTATGACACACACGATATTGGAAAATTCTTCATTGATCAACGGGTTGTTCGGTTTGGTCAATGAGGAATTTAGAGATAAGAATTAGTGATAGTCTAGGCTAAGAATTATTTTGTAACTTAGTTCTTAAGGTTCATTTTAACATTAATAAAATCAGAATAGAATTTACAACCCAACGAGACGGTTGTAGTTTTATTACTCAACATCTAAGTCTGGTAGAATTTTCACGATGTGTAAAGTATGGGTCAAATCGGTTACTTCTTTCAAGAGTTATCGTGCGCACAAATTTTCCGAACATTTTCGAACCTTTGTGGGGGAGGTACCGGAAGGTAGCTCAAATCCTTAAAATACCGAAAATCTGTACCGTTAAATGAGGCTATACCAAAACGTGGATCTATCTTGATAATTATCGTAGAAATTTTGAGTTTTTGGTTATTGGGAACATCAAATCTCAAATTTCAGCTTCTTCGGTCAGAAAATGTAGTTAAGAGCCTTAAAATACTTTAAATCGGGATGAACTGTTATATGGGCGATATAACCAAAAGTAGACCTATCTTGGCAATTTTTAGTGGAAAACTTTTGGTCATTGGGAACCTCAAATGTCAAATTACAGCTAGTTTGGCTACAACTTGTAGCTAAAACCCCCAAAATACCTTAAATCGGGTGGTACCGTTATATGGGGGCTATACCCAAACGCAGACCTATCTTGGCAATTTTTAGTGGAAAAGTTTTTGGTCATTGGGAACCTCAAATGTAAAATTACAGCTAGTTTGGTTACAACTTGTAGCTAAAACCCCAAAATACCTTAAATCGGGAGGTACCGTTATATAGGGGCTAAACCCAAACGTAGACCTATCTTGGCAATTTTTAGTGGAAACGTTTTTTGGTCATTGGGAACATCAAATGTCAAATTTCAGCTAATTCCGATAAAAAATGTTGCTAAAAGCCTTAAAATACCTTAAATCGGGAGGTACCGTTATATGGGCGCTATACCCAAACGTAGACCTATCTTGGCAATTTTTAGTGGAAAAGTTTTTTGGTCATTGGGAACCTCAAATGTCAAATTACACCTAGTTTGGCTACAACTTGTAGCTAAAACCCCCAAAATACCTTAAATCGGGAGGTACCGTTATATGGGGGCTAAACCCAAACTTAGAACTATCTTGGCAATTTTTTGTAGATACGTTTTTCAGTCATTGGGAACATCAAATGTCAAATTTCAGCTAATTCGGAAAGAAAATGTAGCTTAAAGACTTAAAATACTTTAAATCGGGAGGTACCGTTATATGGGTCTATAGCCAAAAGTGGACGTATCTGGGAAATTTTTAGCGTAAACGTTTTTTGGCCATTGGGAACCTCAAATGTCAAAGTACAGCTAGTTCGGTTAGAAATTTTAGCTAAAATCCTCAAAATACCGAAAATTGGGAGGTACCCTTATATACCGAAACATGGCTATACCGAAACATGGACCTATGTTGACGATATTTAGTGAAGAAGTTTCGACACCACTGGGAACCTGAAATGTCAAATTACAGCTAGTTCGGTTAAACATTGTAGCTAAAACTCTCAAAATACCTAAAATCGGGAGGTACTGTTATATGGAGCCTATACCAAAACATGACCTATGTATGTCGACAATTTTTGGTGGAGCAGTGTTGTGACCACTATGAATTTTAAATACGAAAGTACAGTAAGTTTGGTGGAAAATTTTAGCTAAAATCCTCAATATATCGAAAATCGGGAAGTACCGTTATAGGGGGGCTATACCAAAACGTAAGCCGATATACGCTCAATTATTGTGCATCAGAATTTTATACTGATCAAGAATATATATGGTAAAAACCAAAAATGTTTTAAAATCGATGAATCCTAGTTTCACCCATTCAGAATTCGCGAACTTTGAACATATTCTATTTAGTATGACTGTAATTCTTTAAAACTAAGTGCGATCCCTCCTACCCATAATACAGACCATTAAAATAATTTTCGTGGAAGCTGTAATGGCATCAATGTAGAAAAATGGGTTGAAGCCAACAAGTTTTTTTATGTTCCCTTACGATTTCTGGCTGTATGGTTACATTTTATGGTATGGTTACAATTTATAGAACTATGTCCAACGAAGGAATGACAGAATACTCCATGGACAATATGATACTAGTGCATGATTTTTCGGTATATCCACTGCATCCACCTAAAATTTATGCTGTCATTTTGAAGCCGGAATTTCGGGGTTTTTTGAATTTTTTTCTTAACCTCTATACCAAATATCGTAGATGTGCTCGCAAAAAATTTTTTTAATTTACTTCAAGGCGTTACAAACCGAAAAACAAACTTAATATATCCTCCATACTATGGTGGAGGATATAAAAAATGGTGTCAGTACTATTTCAGCAACTTCTTGACCATTATTCTTTTACTCATAAACATTTCGACGCCATATACAATATTTTGTAATAAATACCTCAACATTATATGCTACACAATACATTGCCAACTTTCCATTTCATTTAGCCAGAATAGTAATAATTCACTTTTGAGGATAAATCTGTATTTTTGTAATCTCTTGCAAAAGCCATTTTACTCAAATAACAAAGAAAATACATTAGCCAAACAAATTTAAAAACTCATTTTGACCTAAAAGAGTTTTGAAAACAGAAAACACAACAACATTATTCAAACTATAAACCACAAAAATCCCAGACGCACTTTTCCTGTACCTACTACATGAACATGTACATGAAAGAGAAAGCAAAACTTATGGTTCTTGTTGGTGCATTCAACATGGGCTGGCTGCACATCATCCATCCAAATTTTTTCCGTAAACAAATTATAAGTGAAATGAAAAAGAGGAAGATTAAAAAAAATTGGAAAAAAACCACAACAAATCATAAAGCCAAAAAAATGATATGTGCCAAGTCTTCACTGGCTGACTGACTGCTGCAGTGTTATTATGCACTCAGTGAAGAGAGAAGGGTGGTGTTCGGGTATATGGTAAACCAACAGAAAACCAGAAGCGGATAACAAATGAATTGAAAATGACCTCAATCTAATGATGGTGGCATAAATACACATACATACATTTAATGTGCATTTTATGCATTACGGGATGCAAAAGAGACAGGGAACCAATCTTGTTGGGAGACAATGAAGGCTCATCCAAACATCAGCCATGTGACCGAGTGGCCAACAAAACCAACTTTCAAGTGGCAACAAAAAACATTCAATGCAGTAAAATGAGGGGATGCAAATGACATAAAATAATATCTGCATATATAATGCTGTTTAAACTTATACATAGATGTATATACATAAGTACATACTATGTATATAGTACATACTGAAGTACATACTGAAGTGCTGAGAACAAATATTGTCTACAGTTGAATAACGCAGCAAAGCTTCACAATGACTTTTTTAAAAATAATGTTAAGTAGTTTAGTAAATATTTAAACAAAAACAATTTATTTTATAAATTACTGATATATTTATATAGACAACAATAAAAAGAGGCTAATTTATATAAGTCACTTCTGTATTGACCCAATTTTCATTGTTATTTATATATTTTCTATAGTTTTTATTATGATTTTATTAGCTCTTAACAATCTCGAGTAATGAAATAGAGTATATAGATGTTTGGATATATGTATGTATAAGAATGTCAATATACATACATGTATGTATGTATATCCCCTTCAAAATAGATTAAATCATTCATTCATTACGATTGCAATAACGAACCGCTAATATTGTTGTTTGATATAAATATTTCATTTTTATTAGAAACAAATAAAAAGATTCAGTAGGCTAAATCCAATCAGTGCACAGTAGAGCGTAGATTACAAAAAAAAAAAAAAAAAAAAAAAAAAACAGGAGTAGCGGACCTAAATGTATAATGAACAGATCTCCCATAAGTGAAAACAGCATTAAGCTCGGCAGGGCAGGACTTTTTATACCCTCCATCATAAATTATATTGGAAGCAGATTTCAGTCATTTCAGCATAATGCGGCTAAAATTTTAGCAATGTCAAAAAAGGACGGTACCGTTCTATAGAAGCTTTGTCAAAGCGTGGACCTATTCCAATGGAGACCAGCGATTTTTTCTTGTTTTTGAATTTTTCTCATCAATGAACAATGCTGTTTCAGAATCCACAAAAACTTTCCCTGTGTAAGCGGTTTTCATTAAAAGTTAGTTAAGGTGTACCCTACATGATATTGTATTAGAAGGAGACGATACAGTCAGTGCATTGTCCCACTAAACAAGTAGTAGTCATTTCAGTTAAAATCGGGTTAGGCCACTTTAATGGAATAATGAGGCTAAAAACCTTTAAAATGCCCAAAATCGGGAGGTACCCTTCTATGAAGGCTATATTAAAACGTGGACCTGCACCGGCACATTTCATGGGGAGGGCGGGAGGTTTTATAGCCCCCAAGGAATATTAAATACTAAATTTCAGTCATATCGACGGCTAAAACCTTAAAAAATCGAGAGATACTGTCCATGGTGGCTATTTAAAAGGCATTTGCAATACCAACCATCCTAGGAGTAACAGAAACTTCTTCAATCTCCAATTCTCCAATCCATTTCCATTTTATTGCGAAAGGTAATAGGATTGTCGTAGGGGACAAATGAAATTTTGGAAGTATCCAGCGTAAATTTTAAGGCGTTATCGTGACAGATATAATCAAGTGTTTTGTACCTGTTATAATGTTTTGTATCCCTGGCTAAAATGTTCAAAATATCGAAAATCCGTTAATGCTGTTCCATGGGGGTTATATAAAGACCTATACCCGGTGGAAAGTTTTATACACCCAACGAAGACCAAATACCAAATTTCGGTGGGATGTTGAGGCAACAACCTTCAAAATACCGAAAATCGGAAGGTACCATGGACGTGGACCTATACCGAAAAATTTCAAACGGAAGGATTTATACCCCCAACGAATACTAAATACCAAATGTCAGCCATTTCGTTGGGATATTGAGGCCACAACATTCAAATGAAGACGTGGACCTATATCGACAAATTTCAGGTGGAAAGTTTTATACCCCTAACGAAGACTAAATACCAAATTTCAGCCAGTTCAGGGCGATATTGACGTCACAATCTTCATAATATCGAAAATCGGGAGGTACCGTTATATGTGAGGTTTATGAAGACGTGGACCTATACCTACAAATTTCAGGAGGAAAGTTGTATACCCCTAACGAAGACTAAATACCAAATTTCAGCCATTTGGGGGATATTGAAGCCACAACCTTCAAAATACCGAAAATCGGAAGGTACCATTCTTTGGGGCCATATGAAGACGTGGAACTACACCTAAAAATTTCAAGTGGAAAGTTTTATACCCCCAACGAAGACTTAATACAAAATTTCAGCCAGTTCGGGGCGATATTGACGTCACAATCTTCCTAATACCGAAAATCGGGGGGTATCGTTATATGTGAGGTATATGAAGACGTGGACCTATACCGAAAAATGTCAGGTTGAAAGTTTTATACCCCCAACGAAGACCATACACCAAATTTCAGCCATTTCGGGGGGAGTTTGAAGCCACAACCTTCAAAATACGGAAAACCAGAAGGTACCGTTCTTTGGGGACAAATTTCAGGTGGAGAGTTTTATACCCCTAACGAAGACTAAATACCAAAATGTCAGCTATTTCGGGGTGATATTGACGTCACAATCTTCATTATACCGAAAATGGGGAGATACCGTTCTATGGGGGCTATATCAAAACGTTGAGCGGTGTAGCCAATTTTCAATACCAAACATCTAAGGAGTAATAGAAACGCCTATACCAAGTTATACAAATCTATCTTAAAAATTGCAAGTTGTATCTTGATTTCAATTGACGGATGGACGGACGGACATGGCTACTTCCACTTCGAATTTGATGCTGATCGTGAATATTTATACTTTATAAGGTCTCCAACGAATATTTCGATGTTTTACAAACGGAATGACAAATTTAATTAAACCCTCCATATTATGGTGTAGGGTATAAAAACAACGCTAGGTTCGGCCGGGCTAAACTTTTTTACCCTCCACCATAAAATATTCTGACCTAAAATATAATAATTAATTTTCTTTCTGTTTCCATAATTTTTTTTCTGACCACTGGAAACTCAACATTCCAAATTGCACCCACAGGCAGGTCAAGTTCGAAAATGGGCGGTAACGGTACACACGATGTAAGGTATTTTGGGAATTTTAGCTACATTTTTTCCGAACTAGCTGTAATTTGACATTTGAGGTTTTCAGAGGTCCCAAAACTTATCCACCAATTATAGTCAATATAGGTCCATGTTTTGGTATAGCCCCCATTAAACGGTATTCTCTAATTAACGGTATTTTGAATATTTTAGTTAATGTTTTTAACCGACCTAGCTGTAATTTGACACTTGAGGTTTTCAGTGGTTACGAACATCTTTTCCCAAAAATGGTTAAAATATGTAGGTCCAAATCGGTACACCCGATTTTCGCTATTATGCGGATTTTAGCTAAAATTGTCACCGAACTAGCGGAAATCTGACATTTGAGGTTCTCAGTGGGCCAGAAACTATTCCACTAAAAATCGTCCATATAGGTCCTTGTTTTGGTTCTTTCGACATATAAATGTACCAACAGATTGAATAATTTTTTAGATACATTTTTAACCTGATTAAGGCATTTGGTGTTTCCGTGGTCGGACAATTTTTGCAAACAATTTTTGGTTTATTTCAGCTATAATTTGACACTTGAGGTTTTCAGTGGTTACGAAAATTTTTCACCAAAATTCGTAAACATAGGTCCAAATCAGTACCCCCGATTTTCGCTATAATGAGGATTTTAGATACAATTTTTACCGAACTAGCGGAAATTTGACATTTGAGGTTCTCAGTGCGCCAGAAACTCCTCCATATAGGTCCTTGTTTTGGTATCTTCGCCATATAAAGGTACCAAGAGATTGAATAAATTTTTAGATACATTTTTAACCTAATTTAGGCATTTGGTGTTTCCGTGGTCGAGAAATTTTTGCATCTACAGGAAACTAATTGTTCCAGAATATGTTATAAATGTTCGGCCCGCCCAAACTTAATAATTTTACTTGTTATATTGTCATCATCTCCCATCTCCAGTTATGATTTCGACCTGTTCTCCTGGAGCACTACATTAGGAAATTTTCTTCTCTTGCGTTACAGCAAAAATGCTTGCATATTTTATAAAACATGGGTAAATGTCAAAAATGACTATGAATACGCGACAAAATCGATTAGTTGTCAATGAGAACCGTAACTAAAATTTTCTGAGCGAAATTTTTGCAGAGCATTTCGAAGCTGAAAAACGTCATCTTGTGGTACTTTTATAGAGGCTCTTAAAATAAAGGACGAAAAGGAGATTGAAGATAGCGAGTTAGAAGGTCGAAGTGATCTACGAAAATAATCCTCGTTCGATTTGACTGAAGACGTGTCATCTCAAAAATAAGCTAAATCAACAGTAAACAAAGATGTAACGCTAATTCCTGATGGCTTACATGGTCTCTAGCAAAAACTTAATCACGCCATAAAGCGGAAGTTCTACTCTCGGCGGATCTGTCCTTCGGGGTTCTTAATATATTCACAAAGGCCTTTCTTCCCCAAGAGGAATTTTCCGTGCCTCAGCCTTTCATTTCCATTTTGTTGCACAGTGTTATATAAATTCTTATTATATGTTTTTTATTTCTTAAAGCTGGGTGCCACCGTAGTTCGATTCTCCGGCTAGGAAGCATCAAATTTTTAACGATGGCAAAATACCCCTCAGTAATGTTGGCGACATTTCCTGAGTATTTCAGCCATGTAAAACTTCTTTACAAGTGTTGCCTTAAGACACGTCGTTCGGGCTCGGCGATAAACAGCATATCCCATATCATTGAGCTTATATGAATCGGGGTGCACTCATTGATATGAAAGAAGTCTCCCTTGCCCCGTCCGGGATTCTTGTAGAACAATGATTATATAAAAAATTACTATAAATCTGAGAATAAATGCAATGTCCAAATTTGGCTTGGAATAAGTGCATTAGGGTTATGACTTTTTTACAACCTCGTATTCCTGTATCATATTTTGATGAGCTTTTACTTTTTTACAACCTCGTATCCCTGTATCATATTTTAATGAGCTTTTACCTAAGATTAGATAAAAACTTAATTATAAGGTATTTCGATAAAAAGCTCACCTACAAAAAGCTTTTAAAGTTTTTATATATGAACTTTTTTAACAAATATTTGGAGTCACTTTAAGCACAAGTATAAATTAAAACACGGTTTAACGCCAAACGACATAACCAAATGACATAAGCATTTGTTTCTCACAAATTTTATCGCCATATCGTTACATACACTGCCGCTCACTTCAATAGAACCCCTCAGCAAAATTTTATTCAACCTCCATTTTTTCCGATATATGCAAGATATGAAGTTTTTGAGTTTTATTATATTTTGCTTCATGTGTTTGGAGTAAACTAAGTCATTCATTTGCATTCAAATCCAATTTGTATAAGAATTATACAAGAAAAGCAAAATAAAGTGAAAAATTTGGCTCATTTGAATAGAACCCCCCTTTAAAACTTGGGGTTCTATTCAAGTGAGCGGCAGTGTATATACAATTTTATATCACATATAACTTTATAACATATATGATATCAAGTGAAAGTGGTTTGTGCCTCACCTTTTTCAAAATTGAATGGAATAAAAGTTATTTTAGTCATTAATAGGAAAAAGGTCATTCATTCGTGCAACAGGAAATATTTTTTGGAGAAAAATTTTTCTTTCATTTTATAGTATTTTTTCACAAATATGTAATTTGAATGTGGTTTGTGCGGAAGCTTTTTTAATCCTTAAACCGTATTTAGGCATTAACAGGCAAAAGTTCATTCATTCCCTCTACAGGAAATCATGTTTGAGAAAAAAGTTCAAAAAGTCATAATCCTAGTGTTGATATTGAAAACAAATTCCACCTCATCTGTTCTAATAGAACATATGTTTTTTAGCTTATTTTTAAGCTTCTAGTGACCATAGAATAACTAGATATTCTAGTGCCCTTGTTAAAATAATGGGTTAGTAGGGGGTTTTGTAAGTGGTTACGTCTACCAAAAAGTACTATAAAAACTCATTATTTGGTAATGATTTTTTTGTGTATGGCCACACAAGCATTTAGTGCCAAGAGGACACGGTTTTCTGTGCGTCGAGGCGTTCGGATAATGCCTTTATGATTACTTTGAGATTGAGTTGTAAGAATCGTATTTCTCAGTAAACTGCCAATATGAAATTAAATAATGAATCAACCCATTAATTATGTTTAATTATGTACTTTTTGTTTCAAAAATCTAAAACCACAAATAACTGAATATGCCCAATCCAACATATCCACAAGTGCATTTATACATTTTTGTTTTTATTTTTTGTTACTTTAAAAGAATTTTATTCAGAGAGATGTCCAATTTTGGCTTGGATTAAGGGGACATAAATGTGTGAATATTTCCAATACAGTCACATAATTATCATGTAAATTATCACTGCTTAATGGGAGCACTCATTCATGAATGAAAAATGGGTTATGCTTAACTTCAAGCCAAGCAAAAGTATTATCAAGTCAATTCTCATTGCAGAATGGGAGCGAGCGAGCATCCATTCAAGTTTTTATATATAAATGGGTGATGAAGTGAATTCTTGCAATGATGATTCTTGTATATTTTTTCAGTTAGTATGTAATTTAGTAAATAAATATACAAAAGATGCAACAAAATATTTGTAAAGAATAAAGAACCTGTAATGGGTGCACACATTATTGTAATAATTTCACTAATGAAAATCTGACTTATCAATGCAAACAGTTAGACACTTTTTGTTCCATCTGCTTAAATTTATAGAAACTTTTAATTTTCAATAAAATGTCTGTTTTGATCTACACTGAACAACTTTCTCATATTTATAACATTTTAAGCTGATTACGTTAAACTATTGAGGACAATTTGTTTGAAGAGTTTTCACAGCCAGAAGTTCTGGATTTAAGAAATGAAAAAATTTCAACAGATTCTCTTTTGATGTGTGCAAAACAGTTATGTGAAAACTTGAAAATGATTTTGCAAAACAACATGCAATGGATAAATTGGCATTGGGAAAGTAATACAGCGAGTCGACTGACTCTGTTAAGTGTGTCTGTATGGATGGATGTTGGCTGCATCTAGGAAAGTTGATGACAACAATGCTATAAAGCTGCCCGTTCATATCTCACATGCCATGGCTAATGGTGAAGTGGTGATGTCGCGTTTGCCATGAGTGCGCCTGACGTACATGATAACCATAATAGTAATAATAATAATGTTGTTGACGTTGACACAGAGATGCTGAATGCTGTTTATTGCCCACTGTTATTGCTGGCTGCTCCTGCTGCTGCTGATGATAATGAAGGCAATGTTGTTGACGACGACGATGATGATAGTGATGTCGTTGTTTTAATTCTCATATTAATGCTAATACTGTCGACTGGGGTCTCTGTGATGAAGACGACAACGACAATATTGCCGGTTGTGTTTATGTTTGGAGCTCTTTAACAGATTGTTCCCATTTTCTTTGAGTATGTGTGTGTGTGTGTCAGCGTCGTGTTTTCTCGATCTGGCCGTCTGTTTTTCTTTCTAGACATTAGTTAGTTTATTGTACTGGCATTATTGTTTTTTTTTTTTCTCTTTTCTACCAGGATGTAAAACTGGACTCGCAAAGCAAAAAAACTGAAAATGTGATGAAATGTATTTGTATTTTTTGCTTATATTATGCGTTGCTAAAGTGAAAGGCATTCCTTTATCTTTGGCAAATGATTGTAAAAGTCAACTTTAGATAAGTTGTAAAACGAAGAAACATTTCAAACAAACAGCCTGCTGCCTGCCTGCATAGAATTATTTTGTTTAAGCAAGGAAAAAAGGAAAAGAAACAGTGTCTAGATTGAAAGATAAGAACCAGGTCAAGTGAAAAAGGAAGCTTTTACGTAGGTTTTTTTTCTTTTTGTTTTTAAAATTTAAGTTCATTAGCAGAATGGTAATAAATTAATAAGAAGATTAAAGAGAAAAGTTTCAGTTGCAACTTTTGTATTATAGAATTTTGTATATTGTATAATGTTTAAAATTAAAGAGAAGGCACATTTCTCAAACGAAGAAGCCTAAAACCATTTTCAAGGAAATTCAAAGTTTTGTTGGGCTATAATAGATTTCAGGGGTAGGAGGAGCCCTGAAGCGCTTCATAAACAAACATTTTGTTGTAGACATCTAAGTAACTAAGTAAGCAGTACTAAATATCGAAAAGCAAATTAACCCACTTAGCGCCGATATTTTGTTTTTTGCGAAAAAACTTAACATTTTTTGTGAAAATTATATTTTTTGAGAATTTTTAAGTATTTTGTTTTAATAATTTTTATTCTGTAGTTTTCCTGCAATCGGGCCTTCTTTTAAAAGTGCTGGAAACTTTAAGGGTAACATAGGTGTGCTCTAACATTCCCAGCAAAATGTTCGATGCCAAACATGCCATTCAATCATGGGTGCAAGTGATCTGGCATGTCAAAATATGCTATTCATTTTTGAATCCAAAGCATTTCATTTACACCAATACTTTGACATGTCATTTTCACCAACCCTTTGCAATGACATTATCATTACGACAAGATTTTTTAACAACGTTGGTTGTGATTTCGAGTCTCCGACAACATCAAGCCTAATGTAAATAATTAATCTGAGATATTTAAAAAAATGTGTATAAATAAAAACACAAAATTCGTCTTTATTGGATCGATGGAATGGGCTCAAATGCTGATGAAAATATCGGATCTTTCACGACTTCCTTTGCATTGGTTCAAATGCTAATGAAAAGATCGGATCTTTCACGACTTCATTTTAACCAATGAAAAAGATGCCATGAAATCACGTCATCGCATGGAACCCCTTCCTTCAAATTTTTTGCCTTCCACCAAAATATGGAGGGTATAATTAAATTTGTCTTTTCGTTTGAAACTCATTGAAATATTCGTTGGATACCCTATAAAGTATATACTCTTGGTCAGCATAAAATTTTAAGTCGAAATAGCCACATCCGTCTGTCCGTCCTTCCGTCTGTTGAAATAAAGATACAGCTAGTAATTTTTAACATAGAGCTTTATAATTTGGTACTAATGTTTCTATTACTCCTAGGCTGTTTGGTATTGAAAATGGGATATATCGGTCCACGTTTTGATATAGCCCCCATAGAACGGTACCTCCCGATTTTCGGTATTATGAAGGTTTTAGTCTCAATATCCCACAAAAATGGCTGAAATTGGGTATTTAGTTCTCGTTGGGTGTATAAAACGTTCCACCTGAAATTCGTCGGTATAGGTCCACGTCTTCATATATCCCCAATAAAAAAATATTCCTCAGAAATGGCTAAAATTTGCTATTTACTCTTCGTTGGTGGTGTAAAACTTTCCTCCAGAAATGTGTAGGTACAAGTCCACGCCTTAATGTAGCCCCCACACAACGGTACCTTCCGATTTTCGGTATTTTGAAGGTTATATAATTGTTCCACAAACATCCCAGATAGGACAAAGGAGACTTCTCTCATATCAATGAGTGCACCCCGATTCATATTAGCTCAATGATATGTGACCTACTGTTTATCGCCGAGTCCGAACGGCGTGTCTTAAGACACCACTTTTAGAGAAGTTTTACATGGCTGAAATACTCAGGAAATGTCGCCAACATTACTGAGGGGTATTTTGCCACCGTTGACGATTGTTTGATGTTTCTTGGCCGTGGAATCGAACCCACGACCTTCAGCGTGCAAGGCTGGTGTGCATACCATTGCACCACGGTGGCACCCACAATAATCCACCGAAATGACTGAAATTTGGTATTTAGTCTTCGTTAGGGGTATAAAGCTTTCCACGTGAAATTTGTAGGTATAGGTCAATACCGTCATATTACCCCCACAGAAGTTTACGTTCCGATTTTCGGTATTTTGAAGGTCTTAGCCTCATTATCTCACCGAAATGGATGAAATTTGGTACTTAGAATTCGTTTGGGGGTAAAAAACTTTCCACCTGAAACTTTTAGGTACAGGCCCACGCCTTCATATTGCCCCCATAGAAGTGTACCTCCCGATTTTTTTTCCGAATTTCGGTATTTTGAAAGTAAGCCCATTGTTGAATTTAACGAAAGGACACTAATTGTTCAGTTTTACTTTAATACAACTCGTGGTGGAGGGTATAACAAGTTCGGCCGGGCCGAACTTAACGCCTTTCTTAATTGTGTGTTTTTTTTGTTTTTGGTGTAATTTTCCATTATTGACTACAGCTTAAGTATAAATGTTCTGTAATGTACAGTCCAATTATTTTTTAACAAATTAAATTGGCCTTCCTTGATTCCCGAATAACCAAAATTTGACTGCACCTACCCGAAACTCTTGCTGATAAATGCATGGAAAATGTAGGTTAAATTCTCAAAATACAAAAAAAATCCGGCGGCACAGTTATTAGGGGGCTATATCAAGACAAAATATATAACCAACGAGAACCTCCAATATCAAAAGTCATTTTATTTAGTCTGAAAATATGAACAAAATCCTTAAAATATCCAAAATTGGGAGGTACCGTTATATGGGGGCAATACCAAAACCTTGATCTATGTCCACAATTTTTGATGGAAAATCTTTGTGACTAATGAGAATCCCAAATTCCAAATTAACCTAATTTGGTCGAAAAATGTGCCCTAAATACCCCAAAATACTGAAAATCGGGAGGTACCTTAACAGGCCCCCTAGACCCAAATGTAGAGCTATGTCCAAAATTTTTGGTGCGAAAAGTTTAGTGACCACTAGAAAACCTTAGTACCAAATTACAAATAATTTGTAAAGAAACTGTGGCTTAAATCCTTAAAATACCGAAAATCGGGAAGTACCGTTTTATGGGGGCTATACCAAAATATTAGCCGATGTTGTTTATATTTAACCCGTTATTATCCACGGACCCAGACTGAGTTTGTGCAAAATTTTAGAAACATATCTCCATTCGTTGGGAAGTTATTAATTTCGTGCCGCTAGATCAATGATTGCGAGCACTGTGCGCCACAGAGAAAATTCGTTATAAAAAGATTATTTTGTGTGAGAATTTCCACTTGTGCCTCGAAATAAACTTCGCTATAAAGAAGTTCGATTCTATTTCTTGTTCATTCCCTTCACAACAAATTTTTCACATAATGATATGATAATCCCCTATATAATGCAGAACTGCATGTAATAATTTCTCCCCTCCCCCCTACATCCCCACAAACAGTACTTCTACGTAAAAGGAAGGCAAACATAAAAACATTTTCATTAATTTCATAATTAATTTTCTGGATTGCACTGCATTTTGTTCTGTATTGCATCACAAGAAATCCATCCAGTTGTATTTATAGTTCTTTTTTTATGATTGCCGACTTTCTTTTTAATTAAAAATCTTCTGTAAACATAAATCTTTGCTGGGAGGGTATGTTTTTGTTGCCTCGGATTACGCTGTTCTTGGTTTTCGCCTTTGTTCATTTATTGAATTTTCTTTCATGACCATTAAATATTGAATGTCTGCAGTAAATTGTGTAAGAGGGCAAGAGACAGGGGCGGTTTGGGGGGGGGGTAGAATGTCTAAGAGTTTTATTTCCCAGTAAACTGCCAATACCAAATAAAGTAATTACTCAACTCGTTACCACTTAAAGTGTACACTGGTTAAGGATGTTTTGCTATAACTCTCCCCTTCTTGAAGATAATGCCAGCAACCAGCCAACCGATGGCCAACAATTATAAGTAATCGGCATAATGTATAGACAGACACACACAAGGACATAATATTTCTAAGTATGCACGCTTAATATGTACTCTTCCTATCTAGAAACAATTATATTACCAGATATTCTCCTGAGTAAACGAATGATCTCTTGTTAGTAGAGGGGGAGGGGTGGCATGTAATACCAATTTACCATAAAACATCGTACACACGCACACATCAAACAAATACTGCAACGACAATAAAAGCAAAATCATTTGCAAGGAAACGGATAAGACATTGAGGAAGGAGTCATTAACTCATATTACCCAACGCAAAAGTTAGATGGATGCATTGGTTGTTTAGAGGGTTGCCGCTTTGTGGGTTTAATGTTTCGAAAATGATCGGAAAATAAACTTTCAGCTGAGTTTTCGGTCTGAAAAAAAAAGATTATACAAGGCCAGGCAGACAAAAAATTTAAGATTGTTTATAGATATGAGAATGAATAGAATGTATTAGAAGAATGAATAGTATCAAGGAAATTCCAAAGACTAAAAATACCCTAACAACTAATCCACTTCCGGTTATCTTAAATTATGAAGGAGGACTAAAAATGGACAATCATATTTGTAAGCATATTTCAAACAAGTAAAAAAGTAACAGTCGGCTTTGCCGACAGAATTGAAATACCTTTTCCCAAAAAACGTATGTATTGAGGGGGTTTTCATAAGTTCTGGCGAATGAACTTGCCGAAAAAGATATGGATTAGGATAAAATCTCAAAAGGTTTGCGGAGGAGGTACTTATAGGAATGGACTGATATAGTCCATTTTGGAAGTGTGTCTTATTTTGGGTGTCACTACTCTCTATAGGACCCTTATATGAGGAAACATAGACTTGCCCACGGAAACAATCATGTTGCAGTTAACAGGACCACTAGGAAATCCGTCGATAAAAATTTTTCAAAGCATCCTCGAACAGACCCTTAACCGCACTTAAAAAATGATGATCATTTGTGTGGGTGGTAGGTACCATAAGCCGTGGTGCTTTGAACATAAACTAAGTTAGGACAAAATATTTCGAGATCCAAAGTTTGGACCAAATCGGTTGCTCCGTTTATGAAATACTGCGCGTAAAATTTAAGCGAATATTTACGGAATTTTTTTGGGATAGGTACTGGAAGGAGTGGACCAATAAGCACCATCTTCGAATTTCATCCGATATTCGAAGAAATATTACCAGATACAAAGTGTGGACCAACGCAGTATTCGTTTCGGGAGTTGTGCCACTACACATGCTGGACGCAGGGGTTTTTGACAGCTTTCGGGTAATTTTCTCAAGAAGTACGGACTTGCTATTGAAAAACTTGTACCATTGTAATGGTTGCAAGAAAAATCAAAACGATTCCTGAGGAGGTCTTAACCTGCATTTTGCCGAAATTTTGTGCAGCAGGTATGCGAAGGAGTTGACATATATAGTCCATATTCTTACCTGAACTATGTCCCGTAGAAATATTATGATGTCCAAAGTATGGACCAAATCGTTTACTGCCTTCGAGAGCTATCTTGCGCATAATTTTTGCGAACAAATTAATAATAACCTGAACTACATATCGTAGAAATATTACGATGTCCAAAGTATGGTCCAAATCGGTTACTGTCTCCGAGAGTTATCGTGCGCACCATTTTAGCGAAAAGTTTTGAACTTTTGCAGGGGAGGTACACAAAGAAGTGGACCGATAAGGCCCTTGTTAGAACTTGATTTAAGTTTTGGCGAAATATTACGACTGCCACATTTTAGACCGAATCAATTTATCCGTTCGAGAGTTACGGCGCGCTCCATTCACCATCAGGAAGTATGGACTTGCCCCTGAAAAAAAACTTGTACCGTTGCAATGGGGGCTAATTAAAATTGTTACAACAAAAAGCAAAAGGATTCGAGAGAGGGTCTTAAACTGCACTTTTACTAAATTTTCGGTGGGAAGTACGCGAAGGAATTGACGAAATATAGTCCATATTCGAACTTGATCTATGTTTGGTAGAAATATTACCCCTCCCTCCCTTCGAGAGCTATTTTGCGCATAATTTTTGCAAAAAAAAATAATCTTATGGCCCTTTATTGAACTTAAACTAAGTTTGGACAAAATATTATGAAAGCCACATTTTGGACCAAATTAGTAAATCCGTTCTAGAGTTATCGTGCGCTCCAGGCAGCCAGACAGAGAGACAGACGGACGAACATGGCTAAATCGACTCTAAACTTTGCACGTAGTATTATTTCTTCTTAACCTAGATATGCTTAGCTTCGTGTATTTCCCACACAAAATTTTTAAAAAAAATTCAATCACCTCGGATAGTTTTTTTAATTTGTTTTTCAGCAGGTTTTCCTCGAGGCCCCTATTACGACGTTTACCTTCGTGTATATCTTAGCTTAGCTTCGTGTATATCCCACACTAAATTTTTCAAAAAAGTTCAGTTACCTCGGATAGTTTTACGAATTTAAATGTTGTCAGGGACAATTGCATATTTCCTTAGATAATGACCCAAAAACTCCGAACCCTGCCGGCTCCAACAAAAATGATGGATGACGATGATAACTTTTTACGTGAGAATCAAATTTGGGCAACATTTTGTACATCGTAAAATCTGTTACAAAGTCCATCAAATTCAAAGAAGGCCTAAATGGGACAACATCTTCGGATAATTTTCGCTTATGTGTAGTTTGTTTGAAATTATTACTGAGGGTACATCACAATATTTTTTCATAGACAGGTCCTTTCATCCTGGCAAGGGTCCAAAAGCTCAAAAATATCAAACTTTTCGCCGAATTACAATTTAAGGGCCCTTCGAGGATTATTTTGAAATTTTCATCGAGAGTAATTCTTGTGATTCTGACTACAATATATTTTTTCTGGGCAAGTCCATTTTTCCTGTCGTAATGACCCAAAGCTCTAAAGAATCCTACGGTGACTAACTAAAAGTGACTGGTTGACACGATAACTATCGAAAATAATGAGCACCAATGAGCCCTTCGAGGATTGTTTTGAAGTTTTCATCGAGAGTAATTCTTATCATTCTGAGTACAAAATTTTTTTTATTTGGGCAAGTCCATTCCTCCTGTCGTAATGACCCAAAGCTCTGAAGAATCCTAGGGTGACCAACTAAAATGATTGGTTGACACGATAACTATCGAAAAAATGAGCACCAAAATTAAATCCAGTTCCAAGATGTACTCTGTCGGTCCATTCATTCAGACTCCTCCGCAAAAGTTCAACACTTTTGCGTTTTAATTGAGTTTAAGGACACATCTCATATTGTGTTGAAAATTTAGTAGCCTAGCCTGAGGGTAGGTGTTGAAATGTTAGTAGTGAGCAGACGCTAGGTCCATCATTTCTGTTATTATTATTATTTTTTGTACAGTCCTAGCCTGAGGGTAGACCCGACTGATTCTTTTTAACCATGCAGATTTTTTGAAAGAACATTGTCTTGGAAAAAAAACATATTAAATGTGTTCCCCGAACCCTTTCAAATCGCAATGATCGGCTGTGTTTAATTCACCAACCAGAAAAAAAATTATATTTATTCTGGGTTGTTAAAACCTCTCAGCAAAACCTGGCCACATTTTCTGAGAGTTAATGCTGTTTTGACTCGGCGATGACAAAGAGTTGCATTCATTAATTTCCGCTGGAACCTTTTGAAATTTTCA
This sequence comes from Musca autumnalis, assembly GCF_047663935.1. NCBI lineage: Eukaryota > Metazoa > Arthropoda > Insecta > Diptera > Muscidae > Musca > Musca autumnalis. The sequence continues at coordinate 40,985,919 of NW_027412088.1, read as the reverse complement.
TTTAAAATTTTTCAGTAAATATCAATTGCATCCATAGGTGAAGATCCTCCTTAGTCAAGCCTTGACTTGTGCATCTTCCAGTCCCACTCAAGGGTTTTTTTGTGAGCTACTTGATTTGGCCATTTTGCTTAAAAATCTAAAATGGCAACTCTAATGATGTACCTAAGTGTGAGAAAATCTATTCTATTTCTTTTTTCATCAACACTGCAGGGGAATACAAAGAATTAAACCCCAAAACAAAAGGATTTGTTTGGCTGTGTGTTTGTAATTAAGGAATTAGTGTTGCCAATAAGATTTTTCTTTGTTTGTTATTATTGTTTTTCTACCCATAACCATGTTTGGCAGGGAATAATTTATCCCCACCGAATTTCTTTCTTTTGCACAATTTCATCAATTTTTATTAAGATGTATAGATGAGTGCTATGATGGGTGCACGTGACTGTTTTAGACATTTAGAGATATAAACTTTTTTCCGTTACAGCTATACATATAACATAGCTGGTATATTTAACGCGCTTAGTAGCTAAGAGGAAATTATATTGTGGGTAACGGTGGTGGTGTCGTTAATGTCAATGTTGATGAAAACAATGGAGAAGAACTCTCAAACTAAGAAGTTCGTTTGAAGTTCACTCATTCACTCGCATGGATTTATGTAATTCAAGGGTAATTTTTATGATTACATAAAACTTAGAAAAAGATTACAGCAAGAGAGTGAGTGTGTGTGTGTACGTGGTTACGTTTCCGGTCCAAATGTATATGAGACTTTTGTGGGCATATACATATGTATGTATGAATAAGGTCAAGAAAGAGATGGACTAAATTTGATATATTAAATTATATGTAATAATGTTGCGTCTAATTAAGTTATCGTAACAATGAAAGCTATGGACACTATTACAAAAACACATTATAATTGAAATAAGTTTGGGAATGATGGCTAATTTTCCAAGTATTTAAGCAAGTTAAAGCTCCTTGCAAATCATACATCATTGAGATAATAAAATAAATCTTTATCGTGAATGAAAATTCCCTTTATCTCAGCGGGATATTTTACAAATACTACTTACTTATCTCCTTGAGCAAAGATGTTTATTCCTTAATTGCAATGAACATACCTAAAAAAGAAAAAAAAATTGTTATTAGTAAACTTTGAATACATACTATCGAAAATGATTACTAAATAGACCTAACGATAGTGATTAGCATTGTTAAAGAAAAAACAAAACAATTAAGCAAGTTTCACCCAGTTATACCGACAGAAATACACCTTCAGACAAAGGCAGTAAAATACATAGGGATCCAATACTGGTTTCGCGAACCAAACTTTAATTTCCCTATTTTTTTACCCCCTCCACCACAATATTTCGATTTGCTTTATTTTCTGCTGTTCTGATGTTGCTCCTCAGCAAAACCTTTTATCATATTTTTCGATTTTATTGACCAACGGTTCCAGAGATGTTGCGCCTTGAAAAATCGAAATCTGTAAAATTTATATGCAAAGAAATAATCATAGCTTCTTTTATAATGGTCCAAATATACATATATTTTTTTTTGTTTTTTTCTCAGATATGTAACAAAAATAGAAAACAAAAATATTTGCACAGTGGGCATGGGTGCAATTTTCCCGATTTAATATTAAAAATCAATTTTTATCAACGATTTTATTCTTCGATTTTCTTGACATTTAAAAAAATGAAGATATTTTCTATTTGGAACAAAGTTTTCAATTTCACTCAGAGTTCCCACATATACATCACGGTGCTCTTGAACCAAATTTAAGTGCTTACACCTGAGAAGTTTCTGCGAATTCTAAAACTACAATGTTCATAGATGAGAAAAATCAAAAAACCAATTTCGGAGCGCTTTTTAAATAAATCGCGATTCATGTTGACATTTTTATGGGATTTTTTACGTTGTCACGATTTTGCTTTTAAACCGCAGGTCCTATCAAAATGGTACTAAAGAAAATGTTGTAGCTATGAAAATTTTCTATAAGATTGACTTCTACGATATCTTTGTAGTTTTTACCGTTATTGAGATAGAGAAGTTCAAATTAGGACAATGGATTGATTGTATCGCCTCTTTATAAAACAAAGTCATGACTGCAATTTCCCAACTTAAACTTATATACCTCAAAAATGGTACAACCTAGGAAAAAATTACGAAAGCCAAATGTCAACGTGTATCGCGATATGCACGTCTATGAACATTGTAGTTTCAGAATCCGCAAAAATTTCCCAGATATAAGCACCTTCCATTTAAATTTGGTTCAAGAGCACCGTGACATATACATATATTCTTGATCAGCATAAAATTCGAAGTCGCTACAGCTCGCAATATTTAACATAGATCTTTTTAATTTACAAAAATACAGAAGTTTCTATTACTACTAGGATGTTTAGTATTGAAATTGGGCTCGATATCAGAGACTGTTTCGGATTTCGTACCCACCAAATTGTATCCATTTGATCCAAAAACCTTATATATTGAAATTTTATGGCGAACGGTTAAGGTTAACCCGTGCCAGCCGGACTATCTTTGTTTCCATAGTATTTTGTAAGGGGCTAAAAGTCATTTTTACGAAAATTTTCTAAAATCCCCATTTTGGCCAAATCGATGAAAAATGTTTACCAGTTTATTGGCCGACAGAGATATACCCTCAGCCTGAGTCTATTAAAACAATCTTTTCCTCAAAAAACGTATGTATTTAAAGAGTTTTGAAAATTTTGTGTGTATGAAACGACAAATATGTGGATTAGGATTAAAAAGCAAAAATTTTGCGGAGGAAATACTTAAAGGGATGGATCGACATTGACCATTATGGAAGTGGATCTCCAGCCACTATATATGGTGCCATAGGGGGTTTTTACGCCCTTCGGGCCGTTTGCTCAAGAAGTGTGGATTTGCCCCTGAAAAAACTTTTACCATCGTAATTGAGGCAGCGAATGCAAGTTGCTTCAACAAAAATCAAACTGATTCGATAGCAGGTCTTAAAGTGAAGTGATCCGAAATTTTGTTTGGGAGGTACTGGATGAAGTGGACAAATGTAGTCCATATATGACCTTGATCTATATCTGGTAGATATATTAGAGTGTGTAAAGTATGGACCAATTCGTTCACTCCCTTCAAAAGTTACCGTACGAACAATTTTTCCGAACATTTTTAAAATTTTGTTTGGGAGGTACCTGAAGGAGTGGACCGATATGGCTTATCTTCGAACTTAAACTATGTTTGGACAAAACATTACTAAGGCCAAATTATGGACCCAATCGGCAGATCCGTTCGAGAGTTATCTTGAGCACCAACCACCTCACACGGTGTCATAGGGGTTTTGTGCAACTTTCAGGCTATTTTCTCAGGAAGTATGGACTTGGCCCTGATAAAACTTGTACCGTCGTATGGGGGCAGTGAATACAATTTGCTAAAAAAAATCAAAGCGATTCGAGAGCAGGTCCTAAACTGAACTTATCCGAAATTTTGTGTGGGAGGTACCCGAAGGAGTGGACCGATTGTGTCCATATTGGAAGCTCATCTAAGGCTGGTAGAAATTTCACGATGTGCAAAGTATGGACCAAATCCGTTACTCCCTTCAAGAGTTATCGTGCGCACAAATTTTCCGAACATTTTCGAACTTTTGTGGGGGAGGTACCGGAAGGAGTGGACCGATATAACCTATCTTCGAACTTAAACTAAGTTTGTACAAAATATTACGAAAGCCAAATTTTGGACCGAATCGGTTGATCCGTTCGAAAGTTATCGTGCGATTCAGCCAGCTAGACAGACGGACGGACATTGCTAAATCAACTCCAAATTGTCTGAAACACATTTCGTCCAAACATACTTGGGGTCTTAAACCATTATTTCGATGAGGCCCATTTTGCCCGTATGAAAGTGTATATACCCTCGTTAGGATAAATGCTGAGAATATAAACATTGTTTTCTTTGGGTCACTCTATTCTACACGCATCGCCCAAATGGAATGACTGTAATACGGAATGTTGGACTCTGAAGGGGTAAAAAATATGTATGTCTCATTGTTTAAAAGAACGTGATATTGTTCAGTTAGCATATCCCACTTCTCCTAGGAATTAGCGTAGACGTGGCGGAAGAGCTTAGTGCTTCAATGCAACTCGTGGTGGAGGGTATATAAAGTTCGGTCCGATCGAACATAACACCGTTCTTACTTGTTTCTATTTATTATTAGTTCTCCAATGTACATATGATTTTAAAGATTTATTCCTCTTTCGTGTTCTGGGAATCAAACCAGGAACGTTCAGAGTGAAAAACGAACATGCATACCACTGCACCACCGTGCCATATAACCATCAGATAAACTAATGTCTAATATTAGTTCATTTGACCCATTTTCCTCAAAACCCATTTTATTTTTTTTTAAGTACTTTGAAATGAAAAGAAAATTTTTTCTAAAAACAATATTTCCCGCTGCACGAATGAATGAGCTTTTGCCCATTATTGACTATAATAACATTTACTACCGTGGTGCATTGGTATGCACACCCGCCTTGCACGCTCAAGATCGTGGTTTCGATTCACCGGCCATGCAACATCAAACATTTTTCAATTGTGGCAAAATACCCCTCAGTAATGTTGGCGACATTTCCTAAATATTTCAGCCATGTAAAACTTCTCTACAAGTGGTGTCTTAGACACGCCGCTGTTTGGACTCTGCGATAAACAGGAGGTTAATATCTTTGAGTTATTATGAATCGGGGTGCACTCATTGATATGAGAGAAGTCTCCCTTGTCCCTTCTGGGTTGTTTGTGGAACAACTATTGTAACTTTTATTCAATTTACCTTTTGACAAAGTTTACGCACAAACTACTTGTTACTGATCTATGAAATAAAATCATGTATGATATAAAATGATATACATATATGTAATGATATGATGATAAATTTAGTGATAAACAGAAGGTGATGCCATTTTGGTTATGTCATGTGGCTCCATAGCTTATTTTCAGTTATATATTAGCTTATGGTAAATTTAAGAATTAGTCAAAACAGCTCATATTGAAAAAATGTTCAAATGACTTTGTGCGTGAGATTTTTAAACGAATCACCTTATATATAACATTTTATCTAATCATATGAAAAAACTCATCAAAATATGATACATTGATACGAGGTTGTAAAAAAGTCTAATCTTATCTGCATAGCATGTGCATGTGTAAAAAATTAATAATCGCATTCCTATCTTCTTCCCTGAACCTAAGTATTTATTGCAAAGGGATCGAATTTGGACAGCAATGCATCATTTTATACTGTAAAATGATTAAGCATCACACTTTTATAGAAAAGATGGTTACAATGCGATTACCTTTGGTAAATGAAGTGAGAAACTCCCCTCCAAATGCTTACAGGGAATAGATCTGTCATCTTACAATTAATGTAATATAAGTATCTGTGTCTAAGGTTATATAAATCATATATAATTCCCTTTCAGCAATCTCGAAAACTTAGTTCTTAAATAGGCTTAGATAACACATGTGTATGTGCATGCATGCATGGAGGTCCTTAAATGACAAACAACTATTAAAAACTGTTAAATAGTTTTTATTGTTTTGTAGAGACCAGACTAAATGCTCCATTTCCAATGCCCGACCACAGAATACAGAGAGCCTTAATTAGTATCACAATAATTGCCCACGTTGTAGTGGGTCATTCGTTGGTTAGTTTGTCCGTACGTTCCAGTCTTATTCTTCTAAAGTCACCTAAATGCCCGCTAATGAATATGAATATTTAGTACAGGCCGGCAATTAGAAAAATTACACTGTTTGTAACATGGTGTTCGGTTTAGTTGTTCGTGTCCGTCCGTCGTTAGGAGTGTGTGTGTGCGTGTGTAATTACAACTACTAGAATTCTAGCGCAGAAAAAAAGACATTCCATTGTAATGAAAAGAAAAACAAATGACATTCACCCAATTGTTGAACATACAGACGACGTTAGGCAGACAGACAAGAGGTTGGCGAACACAAAAAAAAAACGAACATTAAAAATGAAAGCTGTACACTTAGAGAGACAGAGACACAATTCCATAATAACAACTATAACTGACTGTCTGACTGACGTTGAAGCAGACGACACCAAATGAAGGTGGTTACGGCGATCAGAGCAAAGAAAGAGCTTTAAATGGAAGCATGCAATGGCCCCCATATGTATATCTTTTGGAATTAAAACAAACCCATCCATACGAGTACTTCATCAGTTGCCACAGTCGGTAAAGTAGTTAACATAGAGAATAATAATAAAAACTACAACAACGTCATATAAAAAATCGTAAACGTAAGCCAGAGACAGAATAATAAGTACATACATATGTATGTATGTACATATCCATAAGGTAGAGTCTACCTGATAGACAATCTACCAACATCATACATTGGTAGCAGAGTAGAAAAAATCTAATGGTTGTAAAATATATGTACGTGTATGTTTGTAATTATGTATGGGAGTATACAAAAGCATAGCTTTTTTATTTCACACATTACTGACCCACAAATTGCGGCGGCACAGAAAAAAGGTCTAACAGAAAAAAAGAACAACCCTAGCCAACAAAAACATGGATCACAACAAAAGATGCTACCACAACAAATCACATTGTCAAGCCGCATAAAGTCTAACAAAAATGCTTCAAAATAAGATATACTTAGACTTTTAGCCATTTGATATGTACTACATGTACACTGAGAGAAGTTGTTAAGTGTGCGATGTGGTGGGAGGGGGAGTTTCAAGTAGAGGCGCCGTGGTGTCTGCTGTGCAAGAAAAGAGATGCCCATAAGTAAATTGAGAAATTTAGCGGGCTTATAAAGAAAGTAAATTAAATAAGAACCGGAATTCTGTTCAATATTTATGAACATGTGTACAATGTATATTAGGACGGCCCAAAACACGAAAACCTTTTTTGAAAAGCCTATACACTAATTTTTTGCATTTGATCCAAAAACTTTATATATTAAATTTTATGGCGATCGGTTAACGTTAACCCATGGAAACGGAGCGATTTTTATTTCCATAGTAATTTATGGGACCAAAGGTGAATTTTCACAAAAATTCTCTGAAAGCCGCATTTGTGATCCGATCGATGAAAAAATCCTACCAGTTTATTATTGCGACTTAAAAAGCGATTTCTACGATGATTTATGATGATCGGTTAACGATATCCCGTGCTCCCTGACCAATATTTTTCCCATAATACTTTGTACGAAGGTCAAAGGCCAATTTTTAGGAAATCGGTCAACAGGCCAAAATTATTATCCAATCGATGAAAAAAAAATTTTTAAATTCATTTTTGTGACTAAAACGGAGGTACTGTTATATGGGGCTATACGAAAGACGAATTTTTAGGAAATCGGTCTACAGACCAAAATTATTTTCCAATCGACCAAAAAAATTAAAACGAACTTGACTTGGTATGTCGCCTATGAAAAAACTCTCGGTTGCAAAAATATTGCGTCCAAATTCTCTTATTGCGGAAGCTAAATGATTACAACATACGGACACACGAAAATTGCAGATATTTTATTCACTGAAGGAACTGTTGGACATCACCAACGTAAAAGGCGAATGAATGTGCAAATAGGAAAGGAACCTCTACAGGATGCAAATGTAGAGCAAAACCGACATTCGTTACTCCTGTGGCAAACATGCTGGTGCCAAAACCCTCCACCCAACCAAGCGAAAGAGGATAATGGAAGCGACTGTGTTCGCTCTCACTAGCTGAGAAAGTAACACGAACTCATCCGAAAGCAGTAGTGATAGTAAAAGGCGAATGGATGTGCAAAGTGGAAAGGAACCTCTACAAACTGTAAATTTTGAGCCGCAATGGTTGGTTGGTTACTCCAGTGGCAAACTTGCTGGTGCAAAACCATGCCCCCAACCATGCGAAAGAGGACAATGGAAGGGTCTGTGTCCGCTCTCACTTGCTCAGAAAGTAGCACGAACTCATCCGACAGCAGTACATCTAGTCTTTGGGAGGATGACAATGCAGAATCAACAGGCAAAAGGAAGCTCAAAACGTTCGTAATACAAAGCAATTCAAACTCCATATCAGTCATGAATCCAAAAGATTCTCAACAAGGCAGCTAATAGGGTGAAGGAGTGGAGCATGCACTTTGACAACAAACATCTTGAGAGCTTTGAATATGAGACAGTGATCCTCAAGAATGAATCTATTAATATTAAGTTGGCTGCGTTTAAACAACCTCAAAGGGTTCCAGAATTTGTTAGATGTGTTCAATTGCGATGATTGTTGCCCACACAATAAGCGGGAACACCAACGAATTGACAGGTGTTGTAGTTCGACTGCAGCAAATGTTACAGGTTCAGCATCATGTTTTCATAAAAGATGACGGCCATAGGTCGACTCAATCACCAAGCAGCAAATACTTCTTTGTGCAGGATTTGATGAGCAATTGTGATCAATTAAAAGCAGCCTTAAAACTAAGATTAAGAAAACAAACGGCTGCAGAGACGACCTGAAGTTTCTCTTCAGTTACTTCACCGGGAGGAGTGAAATCCCTTTTGTAAATTTTAAGCAGATTCCAAACATCAGCAATACTCGCTGAAACTCTCGTTCCATTTTAACTGCCTTTGTATTTATTCTGATACCTGAAATCAGGAACCTGTTGCGTAAAATCTTTTCTTCCATTGATTAATCGTGGCCGTCTGATCTTAGGTTCAGTTTAGTAGTCTCCCAGAGAACGGGGCCTCCAGATTTTCGGTATTTTGAAGGTTTCAGCCCCATTTTAACACCGAAATGGTTGAAAATTGAAATTAAGTCTTCCTTGGGACCACAAGACTTTTCTTCAGAAATTTTTTAGTACAGGTCCATGTTTTGATATAGCCCCATAGAACGGGACCTCCCGATTTGCGGTATTTTGAAATTTTAGCCTGATTACGGAAGTGGTTGAAAATTAACATGAAAAAATGTCCAACGATGGCAAAATACCCCACAGTAATGTTGGGGAAATTTTCTGAGTATTTAAGCCATGTAAATCTTCTCTACAAGTGGTCTTCTTATAGAAGAGCAGGACATCTTCTCATAGAAGAGCTGAAGGTTCTCTCATAGAAGGGCAGGATGTCTTCTCCTTGAAGAGCAAAAGGTCGTCTCATATAAGGCCAGGATGTCTTCTCCTTGAAAAGCAAAAGTTCGTCTCATAGAAGGGCAGGATGTTTTCTCATAGAAGAACAGGACGTTTGCATATAGAACAGCAGGAGGTCTTCTTATAGGAGAGCAGGAGGTACTCTCCTTGAAGAGCAGAAGCAGCACGTCTTCTGATAGAAGGGCAGGATGTCTTCTCATATAAGAGCAGGAGGTCGTCTCATAGAAGATCAGGACTTCTTTTCATAGAAGGGCAGGAGGTCTTCTCATAGAAGAGCAGGAGAACTTCTTATAAAAAACAGATGGTCTTCTCATAGAAGAGCAGGGGCCCTTCTTATAGAAAAGCATAAGTTCTTCTCATTGAAAACCAGGAGGTCTACTTATAGAAGACATGAAGGTTTTTTATAGAATATCTGGAGGTCTACTATTAGAAGATTTGGGGGTCTTCACATAGAAGGTCTTCTTATAGAATATCTGGAGGCCTTCTTTTAGAACATTGAAAGCTTCTTATAGGAGACCTAGGGACTTCTTATAGAAAACCTAGGGTCTCCTTATGGAAGATTTGAGGCCTTCTTATGGAAGATCTGAGGCCTTCTTATAGAAAAACTGGAGGACTTCTTATAGAAGATCTGAATGCCTCCTTATAGCAGATCTGAAGGACTTCTTATAGAACACCTGAATGCCTTCCTATCGAAGGGCTGGAGGTCATCTTGTAGAAGACGTGGGGCCATCTTATAGAAGATCTGGAGGACTTATTTTACATACATCATCAGGAGGTTTTCGTATGGTAGATCTGAAGGTCTCCTTATAGAAGACCTAGAAGTCTTCGTTTAGAAGACTAGGAGGTCTACTTACACATGATCTGGAGGTCTTCCTTTAGAAGATCTAGGGGTTTTACAATAGAAGATCTGGGAGTCAAACAAAGTGAAACATTTCCGTTGGGAAAAATCTATGCCATATGGTGTAGTATGAAATATAAAAAATCTGGCAGCTCTATTGAACTATATTTCGGATCTGTTTTTCGTTTTAAGTATTAAGACAATGATTATCTACTAAATTAAATACAAAAAGTTAACAAAAAAATAATTTTTGATAATAAAATATATAAAATTATAAGATGGTATTTGCATGCAAATTTTAAATCGAACGAGGAGCGCTTGATCTTTGAGACATAACAATGTATAGGATCCAGCAATCAAAAATTTTTGTCGAATTATTTTTAGATATCACTTCAGGGAAAAATACAAAATTATTAAAAAAGGGTACCCATAAGTATTTTGCCCTAAAACGGGCTTAAAAAACTGGTTATGCCATATGGCATAGAATCACCGAAAGGGTTAATTGAACTTAAGATTTCGGGCCGAAACGTGGATATTTTGGAAACTAGATCAGATAGGGAAAAGAAGACCAAAAATTCAGAAAGAGCATACGCGAAAAGCCTAGAAACCACATTTATCTCAAAAAGTCAAAAATGGTGTATAGAACACTTAAGCATTACACCGACGAACTGCCTTAAGTACGTTTCGGCAAAAAAACTATCTAACTTTCAAAAAAAAAAACAAGGCCAGAAACTCTTTTAGTTCCCTCGTAGTCCCCATAGAACCTGCCTCCCGATTTTCGGTATTTGGAAATTTTCGGATTCTCGATGGGTAGGAAACATCGATGTCTCAATTGTTATTCAACCCTGTTTAAATGAAATTGATGACATATTTCACTTCTCATAGGAATAAGCTCATCCGGCACGAGCTGACTACTTTAATTAACGACAGGAAAATTATTTTTACATTTTACTTCAATACAATTCAGCTGGGCCAAATGTTACTTGTTGAATATAGACAACCTTTCAAATGTCTGCTATCGCTGAAAGACATCTGAATGGTCTTCCAGTTACAGAAGATTCCCTAATGATCTTTAACCACACAAGTACCCCTGAATGACCTTCAGGTCGTAGAATATTGACGACTTCTCAAACGTCTGCTATCTATGAAGGACCTCAAAATGATTTTCCAGTTTCAGTGCATTTTTAAACTGGAACTGGTATAACGATCGTTTGTTCCTGCCACTAAAGTTTTCGTCTCAACACAAACAACGAAACATTTTAATAGCATTCATGACAAGTGAGTAGAATATTTAAAAGCAAGAAAAACACAACATATTCCAACAGCGGACCCACTGCACCACCACCAGGTTAAACCGCTGTAACATGAATTTATGAAAAGAAAGCTATGTATGACTTTTGGCGCGTCTACAATGACATGTTAGAGAATAACTTAAATCATGGAGCATACAAATGACATGTATTTTCAACATCCATCCATCCGACACACTACTCAACTCAAAGAACAAGTAGATAGAAATACAAAGCTTTATATACCTGTTTCATACAGCACACATGCTAAAGACTTTTTTCAGTTGGAGTTATAGTGCATACATGTTTTGTTGTTTTTGTTTTATTTGCTGTTGTTGTTGTTTTCTCTCGTCAGGTTACTATCATTGAAAACTTCTTTAAGTTTTTGTTTTCTAACTTGCCATAAATGGTTTCTGAGAAATTCATAAAATCCATCACACGCAATATCATAAAAGACGTGATTGAACGTTGTTGGCCGGCTTCTACGGTTTAGATGGAATGGACGGTCTTCCAGTGATGCTTTAAGGTTTTTGTTTTTGGGAAATCATGATTCATTGAGTTTTATAGGCCTTTTTGAAGAAGAATGTTAAAACGTTTTATTATTATGGCAATGAAAAAAAAATCAAAAATTATCACATTTGGGAATTAAAGAAATAAATTTAAGAAGCAGGTAGAACGTACATTTTGTAATTCTTTTTTGTTTTAAACCTAGAAAATATTGAATCACAGAAGTTCAAAACTGCAAAATGAAAGAAAATGGTCAAATATATATCTAAAATCAGAAGTAAAATATGTGAAATATGTTCATTATTTTCTTCAGTTATTATATTATTTTTTAGTCATTCAAGAACCTCTCAGTATTTTCCCTGAAGAGCCTATTCACCTTAATATTCACTATGCTTTCTGAAGCTATCATTTCTTTTTATTATTTCCACTGCTTTAATGTGTCTGCCAGAGATATATAACACAGATCTTATTTCCTTTCTTAAGTGGTCATAATTTATTTAAAATTATCTTATCGATATTTATTTTATTATTTTTCCTCAAATCAATTCATTTTTTGATCTTTTGATCTTACGTCAAGTTCCTTAATTTCACAATACTCCTAGCTAGCACACAAACCTATCGTATATATTACCTTTACCAATTGTGTTTCCGTCATTAAGATAAGAAACCACGAGAAAAAAAACAACAACAACAAAATCACTAAAGCACAACGAAAAAATTATGACCGTTTGTAACACATCAACAAAAATAACAATAACATCGTTGCTTCTGCTTAGATCCCCAACACAATGAGCCAAAAAAAAACGCCATTAACATCTTCTTTCAAAATCTACTAAGGAGCTTTCGTGATAAGTAGTGGAACAAGAAATGCAAACATTTCGATAGCCATACAAAGTAGTATTCTAAGCAACGTTAGGCATTTCAAAAAAAAAAAAAAAACACAATTGAAAGATGCGAAAGGTTGGTTAGTTGTTGGCGGCTTTGTCGATACAGCACGTAAAGGAGAATTTTGAAAATTGTAACTTCACAACACACAGCCACAAACCTCATGACCACCAGAACCATTGAGAAAAGAAGGAAAGAATGGAAAGAAGCAAAGCAAAAAAAAACTATTCAAAGCTATGAAACCCGAATACGCCCAGAAATTTGAAGGAATCCTAAATAAGTTTATGTGAATGGTAGGTAGTTGTTTCCTTCTTTTTTTGGCAATGTTAGGAATTTTCATATTATTTTTGGCTCGCTAAACTATGAAAGCATATTGTGGTGTATCGAGTGTTTGTGATACAGATATGCCTCAGAGAATGTGGTAACAAGGAAACATATGGACAGTCAGTATAATATCTAAATTTGTAAGAATACTGAAAAATTCTGCTACCATGGTGCAATGGTAAGCACACCCGCCTTGGATGCAGAAGGTCGTGGGTTTGATTCCCCGGCCAGGCAGCGTAAAATCTTCAACGGTGGCAAAATACACCTCATTAATGTTGGCGACATTTTCTGAGTATTTCAGCCATGTAAAACTTTTCCACAACGTGTGTCTTCAGACACGCCGTACGAACTCGGTGATAAGCAGTAGGTCCCATATAATTGAGCTATTGATATGAGAGAAGTCTCTTCTGGGATGTTTGTGAACCAATTATTTTTATAAAAATCCTGAAATTGAAGATAAAGTGGGAATCATATATAGGACAGATAATGCGAATTTCGTTGAATCAAAGGAGGTAATTTATTGTCAAAAAATCGAAATCGCCATCGTTATAAAGGCCTTTATCTGCACCTAAACAAGTTAAAATCGTTAAGTTCGTCTGGGCCAAACTTTTAATACTATTCACCAAAAAAATATTCAGAACTAAAATGGAATATTTAATTTCCTTTAATGGTCACACTTTTAGTTGGGGAAGTTTTTCGAACACGGAGAAGTTGTGCGAACGACTAAAGCCTAAAGTCAGCGAAATAATTGGGCCATACCAATGCGGCTTTAGACCTGGAAAATCCCCCATTTACCAGATATTTAGCCTAAGGCAAATCCTGGAGAAGACCTAAGAGATGCAGATCGACACCTACCACCTTTATGTCGATTAAAAAGCAGCCCTCTAAGGTATTCCAAGCCATGTCTGAATATGGTATTCGGCTTTGGAAGAACACATTAACTGATACCAGGTCACCAGTTAAAGTATCAGTCGGCTTTGCCGACAGAGGTATACCCTCAGCCTGTGTATATTGAAACAATTTTTTCCCAAAAAACGTATGCATTTAGGGGGGTTTTAAAAATGTTGGGCGTTTGAACCGACAAAAATGTTGATTAGGGTTCAATATCAAAAGTTTTGCGGAGAAGATACTAAAAGGAATGGATCGACATTGACCATTATGGAAGTGGATCTCCAGCCACTATATATGGTGCCATAGGGGGTTTGTACACCCTTCGGGCTGTTTGCTCAAGAAGTATGGACTTGCCCCTGAAAAAAACTTTTACCATCGTAATTGAGGCAGCGAATGCAAGTTGCTTCAACAAAAATCGAAGTAATTTGATATTAGGTCTTAAAGTGAACTTATCCGAAATTTTGTGCGGGAGGCACCGGATGGAGTGGACAAATATATTCCATATTTGAACCTGATCTATATCTGGTAGATATATTAGGATGTGTAAAGTATAGACCAATTCGGTCACTCCCTTCAAGAGTTACCGTACGAACAATTTTTTCGAACATTTTTGAACTTGTGTGGGGGAGGTACCTGAAGGAGTGGACCATATGGCTTATCTTCACACTTAAACTATGTTTGGACAAAATATTACTAAGGCCAAGTTTTGGACCAAATGGGCAGATCCGTTCGAGAGTTATCTTGCGCTCCAACCACCTCACACGGTGTCATAGGTTTTTTTTTGCAACTTTCAGGCTATTTTCTCAGAAAGTATGAACTTGTCCCAGATGAAACTTGTATGGTCGTATGGAGGGCAGTGCATACAAGTTGCTAAAATAAAAATCAAAGCAATTCGAGAGATGGCCCTAAACTGAACTTTTCTAAAATTTTGTGTGGGAGGTACACGAAGGAGTGGACCGATTGAGTCCATATTGAAACCTTATTTAAGTCTGGTAGAAATTTCACGATGTCCAATGTATGGACCATATCGGTTACTTCATTCAAGAGTTATCGTGCGCACAAATTTTCCGAACATTTCCGACAGAAATAAAGAAATAAAGTGTATATACCCTTGTTAGCATAAATGCTGAGGGTATAAAACTGTCCCATATTAGTTCAAATGTGTTGAATCATTAAATAAATGTAAACAATCGCCTTGGAAGTCACTTCGAAGTGTCGACATACGCGATAAAAGGTAATCGCAATTAGGCTATAAAAATTGTTTGTGGAATACACCAGTGTTTCTCCTTGGCGTGTCTCCGGAGTGACTTCCTAAGCGAGGGAGTGAGAAACTCACTTCCAAATGCTAGCAAGGCGTTTACCAGTATTTCAGTCAGGTTGTTGTGTTATGGTTTGTTGGAAGTGTCAATGTGATGGTGAGACGATGAGACCATGCAAAAAAAAAGAGAATACAGTTGAGAGCATTTACCAAGCAAGAGAGGAACTATGAGAGCAAATAATGGGAATGTAGTAAAAATAGGAAAGTGATTTTGTATCTAATGAAAAAACAAAATGCATTTGAAAGAAGAAAAGTTCGAGGACAGCGAAGCCGCTCCACATCCGATATGTCTGAGGAGCCTTTACCGAAGGCGAAACATGCATGTCACATTGTGGTGGATGTGTGGGTTCGAGTCGTCGGCTTTCCTTTTTCACTTGCATTATAGATCATAAAAAATCATGAAATCATGATATTGGTAGCGATCAGTAAATTTTGCAAGCTGTCAGTGCGTTTTGTAAACATTTTTCTCTGCAAAGAGGAACGTGATGAAGTTAAGCCAATGGGGGAAACTCCAGACTTAGCAGTCAAAAAAGCTTGATTTAAAAAATTAAAAAAATAATACTTAAAAAATGATCTCCGCCTAAAAAAGGCAAAATTTTCTAATAAAGAAAATCTTACACATTTTTGCAAAAATAGTGGCTTTTGGATGGATATAATGAACTGCGCATGTATCTTATGTGAGGTACCTGCACAGCATGAAAAAACTACATCATGAACGAAAATATGTAAAAATTCATAAAATATTTTTCTGGTAATGCAGAAGGTAGCTTGTATACCTTACTTTATAATGGATTATTGAGCTTATGTGGCTCCAATATTTGTGCTAGGAGAAAGTAAAAGCCCAGAGTGGAGAATATGATCCAGGCTCATTCTCCAATGAATTTGAAGAATATCTGACAGTGTGATGATGAATTAGTATTTTGGTAGCAAATAAATGACGGCGGTGGTACATAAATAAAAGAGCTTGTTGGATACACACTTCCTAGCAACACGCGTTCAAGGTTATATGCTAAAGAACAATAAGACAGCAGGAGTTGATGGACTGAACTGTTCAATGCAGATGTTGAGATCACACCATCACTTAGGAAGAAAGGAGATAAGGCGGTATGTACCAACTACAGAGTCATATATCTCCTACCAATCGCATATACTCGCATAACTCGTGTTGCATTTTGTATTACCTGGTTCGAAGCCCAGGCCAGAGCATCGTCACATTCCCAACGGTGACAAAAGTACGCCTCAGCGTAAAGTTGGCTGCATTTCGGGAGTATATCAGCCGTTCAGACTAGACTATAAAAAGTTGGTTCCGTAACATAGAACTAATTTGAATCTTATAACTTCAAGTAAGAGTATGTGTGCCTACGCCTCATGCTCACCGACATATTAGAGTCGAAAAGTATTATAAACATTGAAATAAGACTCGAATAGCTACCTATTTGCAGCAAAGGTACGTAATCCAAATAGTTGTAGCAAATAAAGAACGAACTAATACAACACGGAGTTTGGACGTGCAATCACAACATGGAGGCACAACGTATTTCATTGGCCAAATTGCTTGATGAAAGCATTCCTAGTTCCGATAACTAATCAACACAATGGCAAAGTATTGGCCACTCCTTGCAAACAGCCGTAGAATCTATACATAAATACCAGAAGCTTCCACCAAGGAAATGTCGTGCTGTTACCTATGAAAAGAATGTGGCATATAGGGCTACTCTACAATCAGTAGCATCGTGTAGCTCATGAAAGAGATATTAGGAGAGAATAAGAAAACAAATACTTCATTTCCGCAAGAAAAAAAAAGAGAAATGGAAAAGCAGAAGTTTGAAAAAATCAAGATGTACTGGAGCCAGAATGATGTCGCAAAATTCCAACAAAGAGTGAAACATGAAGCTGATGGCTTTGATACAGGAACATTTTCCAGTAGAGACCAGAAAGGTAATTTGGTAACAGATATATAAAGTGTGGTCAGGATATGGAAGGGGTATTTTTCCAAACTGTTGGTATTGAATACTAGCGAAAACGACGGCGAAGATACCTCAGATGAAATCTCAGAAGATGATATCGAGTGTATACGGATCAGCCAAGATAAGGTAAAGAAAGCTATAAACGGACTGAGGAATAACAAAGCCATCGCCTTGGCTTACGAGCCGAGCGGTTCAAAACCGGAGGTGACACGCTGATAAGGTGTAAGCTGATTAGCATCATCTGACAGGAAAAACGTGTACCCGACGGTTTGAATTTGGTATTCGTCTTTTGAAGAAGACATTAACTGATGCCAGTAGAGTTGGGCAATCTAGTTTCCGGAGCGGATCGATCTTTCTAGTTCCATAATATAGTTCCAAATAGTTCAGAGAGCGATATAGATCAATGAACTTTTCTCTTTCGTTATTCTTTCTGTTTCCTTCGTTCCAAATATTCCGAGATCGATATAGTTCCATGAATCTTTCATCGTTTTTTCTGTTTCATTCATTCTAAATAGTTCGTAGATCGAAATAGTTTAACAAATCTTTCTCCTTCATCACTCTTTTTGTTTACATCGTTGATGGATGAATTGACATAAAAATAAGTAACTTGCAGCGATGCACAGAGGGGAAATTTGTGCTAAAAGTTGATCAAAAGCCCTAGTAAGCTCATTTATAGCCCGATGGATATAAAATTTTGCACAAAGCATATCTTCTGTATAAGGATTAATCCTATAGAAAATAATGAAAATCGGTCCAGATTTGGATGCAGCTTCCATATATATCCGCATCTGATATGAGATAAAAATGCACCAAAATCACTGAAATTTGACACATGCAACCTGAACTAGCCTAAAATAACATTGAGCCAATTTTCAAACAAATCGGTACAGATGTATATATAGTCCCATATACATATATTTCATTCCAAATTTTATTTTTTGAAACTTACTTAAATTAAATTAAATGTTAAAATTAAAAGAGAAAAAATCTTCAGGGGGTCTATGGGCCAATCTTTGCTCGGACTAGGCCATGTCATTAGAATGGGGGATTACTAACTCACTAAAAAGCCGTATAAATACGGGCCGCAATGCGCTACACGCAGAACTGGAAGGCCAAGATATTGATAGAGTAAACAAGTCGAAGACGAGATCAAAAAACACGATTTTCCAAATTAGACAAGAAGAGCTATTTGTTGCTTTTCGATTGGAAAACTATTCTCAGTTCGGAAGTAAGTAAGCAAATAGCAATATATCAAATTATTTATATTAGTTCCCATACGAAATAAGTGATCTTTTTGGAAGTTACTCATTTGAGTTATCAAAAAATGTCCAGCTAATTTCCAACTTGGTGTTTTTCATGACTTGCCTGTAGCATGATAACTGGCTATTTCTTAAATTGTTTCCCTCTCCCTCCAAAAAATCGTTGATAATGTATAAGTGGCAGTGATGTTGGGTTTCGCTTGCCTGGGTGTAACCATTTATTCAGCCGAGTGTTGATGACTCTTGGGATGACGATGATGCCTATATTTTTAGCTGGCAACATAGATGGCATGGAATCATGATTGCCTTCACTACAGTTGCGTTATGTTTGTGGGGTAACGCTCCTTACTCCAGCCTAGAAATTTGAATGTGTGTAATTTCAAGTTGGTTTTCTTTAGATATAAAACGGAAGGAAGGACTGTGTGATGCGCTGTGCCATCATCATTGTCCGTCCCGAATAAAAACAAATTCAAACAATAGTCTTTTTTGAATAAATAGTAGATTTCTTTCTTCTTGTTCCTTTGGTGTTATCGTGAGGGAAATGAATTTGCGTTTTTACAACAACGTCGTCATTTGCTTGCTAAGTGCGTTTGTGTGTGTTGGGTTTATTTCCTTTTCCAAAAGATAGTTACATGGGGAATGATGAGAAAATATGTCTATATCAACAGCATTGGAACAAACAACGCACATTGATGTATGGATGGATGGATGGTTGGATAGTTAGATGGTCGTCGTTTGGTTTATTGTTGCCCTGGATGATAGCTCTAGGTAGGCTCCTGTTTGTTTGGTTGTGCAAATGAAGAAGTATTACAAACATCCGTAAGGATGTTAAAGGAAACTATTATGGTGTTCTATAACAACTACTATGACCCAGCAGCAGCATTATTATGGAAAGTAATAACACCGAACGAAGCAAAAGCAAGACCATTTCTCATCACCTATGGCAAACATTTACACACAAATGAAAAGCAATGCTAAAAAATCTCATTTAGTTTTACGATTGCAATTCCCCACAATACAAACGCACTAAAAATAATGATATTTGTAGCATTCTTCTTCTTAGTTTGCTTTATTTTTGTTTTTCTTGCTATGCTATGCGGTGTACTGTTTTCTAATAGAGGAGCAAACTGGTATCAAGCAATTGGGGTATCACCAACATTCGTTATTTTGTAACAAAAAAAGAAAGAAGAACAAAAACACGAATTTGATGTTTAAAGCAAACTTGAATGCCCGCAGTGAGTAATGCAAGTTCCAAATGCTTCAGCCGAATGAAATACAACAAAAAACTCATTATTCTACCCCATAACATTTGAATGGTGGTAGGCCTGGCCTTTAAGGAATTTGTTATATTTTGTGTTAAGTTGTTCGCCACACATATTTGATAAAACATTTTATTTTTCTTCTTGTTGTTGTGCTTTTTATGCAAGGCCTCAAAATGTAATCTCTGAAAGAATGTTCTCCAACACCTAATGTGCCAAAATAAAGATTGTCACATTTTATGCCAGTGCGAAATATTTGTTTTTATTACGACGCATTTTGCAACACACAGCCTAAAGAGGAATTTTCAAATGTTTGTCTTTAAGAAATTGTTTGTTTGGTAGAAAAATAGAAAATTTAACAATAAATCAAACTAAGCGAAAATCACGTTCACACTCTGTGTTCAAAATGCGTAGCAATGAGTCAATTTAAAAACTTTTAGTACAAAAGAATGTGGTAGTGTTATTTAGTACTGGTATATTACAGTTTGGTTGACGAAGGGGATGAAAGATACCAAGCAACGGCCCTGGTCGACATTAACATTGCACTTATCTTGGTCCCTCTGTAAAGTGGACACTGAACTCTCGGTGGTATCTCCTGGGCAGCTGATTTAAACACCCGTTAAAGGTAGTGAGCTAAAATGTGCCGTGCGATTAACAATGAAGTCGTTAAAAACTTGGCCTGAGCGTTGGGCTAGGAACCCACCCCTCCAATCATCCTCGTACTATGAAAAAAGTAAAAACCCTCTAAAGATGACGACCCCCACATTCGTTTTAAAGACCATCCATGCTCTGCACCTGGAATGTTCGAACTCTTTATAGAGAAGGTGCAGTTTACGCACTAGCAGATGTACTTGCAAAGTACAAGGGCGATATTACTGTCACACATGAAATACGATGGATTGGAAAAGGCGTCACAACAGTATCTAAAGGTGACGCACTGTATTATAGCTGCCATTATATTAAGCATGAGTTTGGTCTCTGATTTTTAGTTAGTTCGAAGATTATAACATCATTTTATTTGCGCTCATGTTCCCTCTGATGAGTAAGACGAAAAGACCAAGGATTTATTTTTCTAATGCTAAGAAGAAACATACGAGCATATTTATATACATACTTTCTCTTGCACTCAATGCAATTCTTGAATCATTTTTTCCACTCCGATTGAGACACCTCTAAAACATGGTTTTTGAACGCATTTACATCATCTTCTGGCAACGAAAACCGTTGATCATGCCTTTTTTTTCTCGATATGCTAGAATTAAATTGGATCCCCCAGTCAGGGCTGTATGGCGGATGTCCAATCAATTCCACGTTTTGTCCGGTCAAACTGGCGCTGCACATAGGTTTCAATCAGGAAATTTTTGGCCCAAAACCCTATTTTTGAATTTTCGAAATTTTAACTTTTTTTTTGCATAGAATAATAAAAAACACCTCAAGTCATCTGAAAATAATTAGTTTTTGTAAATAACGTTAGTATTCGTTGATTGGCGCAGTACCAAAGTTGACACTTTTTTATGTAAAATTAAAACAGACTTTGTGCTGCAAAATATACAATTTTTGTAGTATTGCATCGCTGCATAAATATACAGAAGTGAGACCAAAGTTATTATGAATCGGGAAGCTGTTAATGAGTACTTTCATAATATTTACAAAAAGGGCGATGTAATTTGTAAAATTAGCGTAATAAAATCAATTTTTATATATATATATATATATTAAAAATTATTTTTTACAAATATTTTTAAAATATATTTAAACTTTTAAAAAAATGTCCAAGTTTGTCCACCTCCAAATTGATTTTGGAAGATAGCTTGGGGTCTGAACTAATAAATTGAGAAATAAATTCTTGCTCAAATTTGCCACAGTTAAAATAAAGTGGATTTTTCTATTTTAAGATGGGAGAATTTTTTGTAAATACCTGTTGTGACTGTACGTAGTATCCAATTGAAATAGAATTGTAATACCTACATCTATCAAGCGATTTTTCTTAAAATTCATATTTAAGGGTTTCAGAATGTAGAAAGCAAGTACGTGTAAGTTTTTTGAAAAAAGGTCAATTTTTTGTCATAGCCCCCACATAAAAGTACCGTCCGATTTTAGATATTTTGTGAATTTTAGCGACAGTTTATGACCGATTCGGCTGAAATTTAGTATTTCGACCTCTTGGAAGATATGAATCCTTCGTACCAAAAATTGTTAACATAGGTCAATGTTTTGGTTTAGACCCCACACAACGGGACCACCCTGTTCAACAAATTTTGGCGGTTTTTGGTCATTTTGGTCGATAAAACGTAAGAATTGCTGTTTGTACACATTTATTAGAAATAATAATTAATTTCAATATAAAATGGACGTTGAAATAGTTTTGGCCAGAAAATTTGGATTTGGGAACATTGTGCGCTGGTTTGAATCGATGTGTGAGAGCTCGCATTGTCATGATGCAGAATGATTCGTCTTCTCTTGTTCGTTTTTCGAATTTCGGATAGACTTCAATGCGCAAAAAATACTCTAGTTAGCAGTACAAACATCTCAATGCTCAGAAGAGCACCTCCTCTCTCCCGGAAAAAAAACAAAAAATCAAATAGATCACGTTATGGTCCTAGTTAAATTAAGAAGGAACCTCTCCGAACAGTTCAGTACCGAAAGAGATTTCAGTCAAAGAGACAGTCTTGCAACGTCGATCAGTAAAAGAAGTAACTTATACATTTAAAGAGTCGGGGAAGAATCTGCTACATTGAAGCCACAACCTTAAAAATACTGAAAATCGGAAAGTACAGTTCTATGGGGGCAATAAAAATGCCTAAAACCTATACCTAAAAATTTTAGGTGGAAAGTTTTGCACCCCCACCAAAGACTAAATACCAAATTTCAGCCATTTCGGTGGAACATTGAGGCCCCAACCTTCAAAATACTAAAAATGTTGATGTACCGTTCTATGGGAGGTATATGAAGGCGTGGATTATACCGTCAAATTAAGAAGGGAAAGTTGAATATCCCCAATGAAGACTAAATACCAAATTTCAGCCATTTTGGTGGAATATTGAAACCACAATCTTCAAGATATCGAAAATTGGGAGGTACACTGTTTTGGGGGCAATACCTAAGTGGACCTTGTAACGTGACGTTATAATCACGTACATATTACAACAAATACTATCAAGTAGGCCTTACACTAATGGGGAAGAGCGTATTGACAACATACAGTACCTCTACCTGAAGCTAGCACGATAACATGCCACACAATGGGAATTCTTACTACAGTGTATTTTGGCAACCATCGTCGGCGCTACTTAAGGCGAATAATTCCCATTCACCTTATACTACCGATTACTCATATATTTCAGAAATGGTTGCTGAAGGCGAGCTTACTACTGCAGGGAGTTTGCTACACGGGTTTGGAACAAAAGACTTTTTTAAATCCGCCAACTTACACCTGGTGTAACAGAGTTGGAAATTATTTTTGGAAGCTACAACATTAAGTTGTGGTGGTTGATGCAGTTCACAGGGCATTCGTGCCAGCTGTTCCACAGGGCTTTCGGGTCAGCTGTTTCGTACTTAGCACACAGTAGCGCATGGTAGACACTAGATCGTAGCCTAGACTAACACCCGAACATAGAAGCCGACATCCATCGTATTCCCGAACATCAACAGCCGAGAGCCGAAGCCGACATTCATCGTATTGCCGAACATCAACAGCCGAGCCCCGAAGCCGACATCCATCGTATTCCCGAACATCAACAACCGAAGCCGACATCCACCGTATTCCCGAACATCAACATTCCCCAATTCCCGAACATCAACAGCCGAGCTCCGAAGCCGACATTCGTCGTATTCCCGAACACCATATCCAACCCGGTTGTCAACAGACCGTCATCCCGGTGGGCCTCGATCGTCAACCCGATTAACCACAAACCGCCATCCCGATTATCTTCGACCGTCAACCCGATTGTCAACAAACCGTCATCCCGATTATCTACGACAGTCAACCCGATTAGCAACAAACCGTCATCCTCACCCGACCGTCGTCCCGACCAGCTTCAACCGGATTAGCTACGAACCACCAGCGAAAATCGCCCAGCAATCATCGTACCCGGCGAGTCAACTGGTCACGCCGACTCATCCACCACGAGATCCCAGCCGCAAACGCCTATCCAGTCTTTCTCTACCACCTTAACACCAACGCTCGAATAGTAATCCATACCCATTGAACATATTCTTATCGTATTTAATCCGAGTAGATCGTAAATTAGTTTTTAAATCAATAAAAAACGAATTAAACCCCCAGGAAAGGGAGGATACAAGTCTTCTCATTTCATAAGGTTTAGTGAGCCCTTATGGAGGCCTTGGACGCGACTGAGCTTACCCCAGCCGACGAGAAAACCACGTTACAACCTATACCTAAAAATTTCAGGTGGAAAGTTTTGCACCCCTAACGAGGACTAAATACCAAATTACCACTTCGGTGGAATATTGAGGACAAAACCTTCAAAATATCGAAAACTGGGATATACCGTACTACGGGGGCGTGGCGCGGACCTACACCGACATTTTAGAAGCGAAAGTTAAATACACCCAACGAAGACTAAATACCAAATTTCAACCATTTTGATGAATTATTGTGGCCATAACTTCAAAAATACCGAAAATCAGGAGGTAACGTTCTATGGGGGATATATTAAGGCGTCGACCTGTACCGAAACATTTCTGGGTGAAACCTTTGTACCACAACGAAGACTAAATACCTAATTTAAGCCACTTCGGAGCAATATTTAGGCCACAACCTTCCAAATACGTAAAATCGGGGGTACCGTTATATGGGGGCTATATGAAGGCTGGGACCTACACCGACAATCCTTTTTTACCCCCCAACGGAGACCATTTCAAAACCCAACATGCTAGGAGTAATAGAAACTTCGGTAGCAAATTACAAAGATCTATCTTAAAAATAGCGAGCTGTATCTTGATTTCAACAGACGGACGGACAGATGGACTTGGTTGATGGCGACGTGTTACAAACGGAATGACAAATTTAATTATACTCTCCATATTATGGTGAGGGTATAAAAAGTATCGGCCAGGCTTTAACGACAACATGGGTTGTTTTTCCAAAACATGACCGTAATAATTAATACGTCGAGATCTATCCGAAACAAAGTTTAAGATTTATCCGCGACCACGTCTAAACCGGTTCTTAAGCATTAAATTTGAACTTTGGAAGAAAGATTAAGACGCGCAAAGATTGGACGAAATCAAGACTACCTATATAGCTATAAAAAATCCGATCCGATTTTCAAAATTCTTTTTACAAATCGTTTTTTAGCCACAATAATGAACTGATAAAGGTTTTCATCGATCGGACCATAATTGTGACATTTAGAGAATTTTGGTGAAAATGCGCCTTTGGCCCTATACAAATTACTATGGAAATAAAGACCGCAAGTTTGGTAGGGGTTTACCTTAACCGATCGCATTATAATGTCAATTTGGGGCGTAGGAAATCCAAAAAATAAAATAAAACACCATAAAATACATACCCTCATTAGCCTAAAGCAGAGATGGGCGGCAACAAAAATTTCCTATGTCCGCGGGCATAGGCAAAGCGATCGTACTCACACATATAGAGTAAACATCTTCGTGTGGCTTCGTTCGATGATAAGAACGTTGGTTTTTTAGTGTAATACTAATCTTGGTCGTTCGGATTATTTTCTACTCAAACATGTGCAGTGTATAATCTGCAAATGCGCCAATTTTTGGCCATCAATGGGGGCCACCGTGGTGCAATGGTTAGCACGTCCGCCTTGCACTCAGAAGGTCTGCGGTTCAAATCCCAGGCCAAGCGACATCAAATTTTCAACGGTGGCAAAATTCCCCCTCAGTAATGCTGGCGACATTTCCTGAGTATTTAAGCCGTGAAAAACTTCTGTACAAGTGGTGTCGTAAGACACGCCGTTCGGACTCGGCAATAAGTAGGTCCCTTATCATAGAGCCAAATATGAATCGGAGTGCACTCATTGATATGAGAGAAGTCTCCCTTGTCCCTCCAGGGATGTTGAGGGAACATATGTATGTATGTAATGGCCTAAAGGCTGAGGGTATAAAAACAAAGCCACATCTTGTTAACAAAAATAACACTTTGCTAAAAACACTAATACTACCTATGCTAATGTATCGTTCCGAAGCGTTGATACTTGCGCAAGCAGTTAAGTGCTTGATGTGTTAGAGACAAAATTCTTCGAAAGACCTAGGTGCCAATATTTGTTGGTGGGCTGTATCGGCTATACAACGACATCAGTATAGTTAATCGTATGGAGGTACAACCATTATGTTGGCTAGGCCATAATAATGAGCGATGAAGAACCTGCTTATAAGCTTATAAATAGGACCATAGGGCGGTGTAGGCAGAAGTGGTAGACCAAGGGTTCGATAGAGAAAGTGGAAGACGAGATCGAAAAACATGACAGTATTACAAATTGGAAAAGTAGAGCAAGAGATAGAAAGGAATGGAAATTGTTTCTTAAGGCAAAATTAATCGTGACGCAACCATAACGCCATAAGACCATATCAATCAGATGATTGAACCAAACCTATGGAAATCAATGTATTCGATTAGTAGTAACATAACATAATGTCATAGCCAAACCCATAAGAAACCAATTGGGTTTTGGGTTTTCTATGATTATGGCGTTATTGCAGTGCCACGTCTAATTCTACCTTAAGTTCGGGTTATATTCTGTCGAGGGCTAACTAAGTAAGTACGTAGGTAATATTGCACTTTAATTCAACTTTAAATAACTTTCTGGGGGAAATCCCTCTTTTCTGTGAATGCAGAATTTTTTTCCTATGTCATTACAAACTTTGCTCCTCACTCGTTGAGAAAGTTAGAATAACTTAATAATACAGCATAGAAATGTTCCACTTTAGCTTTTATTCTGTTTTGTTGTGGGACAAAACCAATAACCCGTAGAAACAAGAAAAAAAAAGAAAGAATATGTTTTTTACATTATAATCAAACAATAGAAGTCACATAGAACAATACATTCAGTGGCATGGGTGAGAGTGTTTTTTTTTTGTTCTTTACTTTGTTTGGTTTCACCTTGGCGTGAAATGTTTGTTTACATTTGTTTTTTCCATGTCAATACAACACAACGTCGTTGTCGTCATTTACATCCACAACATTGAGTGAATGAATTAGAAAGTCTTTCATAGAATTTGCATAATGTATAGTTCAGAAGAAGAAAAAAACATGTTTTCAACAATCAACCAACAAACGCCAATGAAACAGAAAGCTATACTCTTTTTCACAACATCACGATTTGTTTGCATACTTTTCTTTTTGAGAGTTTAATCGCATTCAAAGGCTTAAATTTATGTAGCAATGAAAAAAAATCTTCACAAATATTCACCAATCACAGAAAAACCTTTGGCTCTAATCGTCTTACAGTCTTCAATGGTGATATTCATATTTCGCATCTAACACTTTTTTATTAAATTGCAATACACGACAATTTCATTTTTTCTTCTTCTTTGATTTTCTAAATTTACATATCACTCGCGATACCTTCTCCGGGGGCGACCTTAATATTCATTCAATGTATGAATACCAAACATTGAAATCGAAAGCGACATTGAAATCAAAATCATTATTAATACAGCAACAATAACAGCAATTGGCATTTTGTTTTGGTATCGCATATCATCGACGTCATATTTTTGCCGGTGTAAATTGTGTCTTCGTTTTTTGGCTGGTTTGTGTATATTTTTTCTACGTTTCTACCTTTTTTTCTTTGTCAATATTCATTCATTCAATACACATTGAATTTTTCATACTTTCTGTGATATTCATAAATTCTGCATATGGAGTTGGGTGTCTTAGAGTAATGCCTTGCCGCAGCGTATGCAATACTATATGACATGTAGCAATTTGCCATTTTCGCAAACTTTTTCTTCTTTTGGTGGCAAAACGTGTTCAGGTGACATTCAAATAAAAATAAATGTAAGTATGAATGCATGTATGTCCAATATACATACATACATTGTATGGTTAGAATTGAATTTGAATTTCATGAATTTCATGAATAAATGTATTTGTTTAAGGAACAATCAAAAAGAGAGCCTGAAACATTTAATTGTCTTTCTTAAGACTATTGAAAGGCACAATAAAATCATAAGTTACGCAGGAAGACCCAAAAGAGGGACAAAAAATTTGAATAAATTTTTTGAGATTTTTAGAAAGATGCAATAAAGTCATAAGTAATTTAGTGTTATTAATACTTGTGAATTTTAGGCGCTCAATAGGATTTTTATTATAACACGCAGAGAAGAGATATTGTAGGAGCAATCATATTCTAAGAACAAAATAGTAAATTTTAAAATCTGAAAATATCTATTGTTGGTGCAACAATACATTTTGTCTCGTTATGGTGTCTGACACAAAATATATGGTTGAAACAACAATATATATTTTCAGATTTTTAAAATACACTATTTTGTTCTTAGAATATGATTGCCCGCGATTAGTTTTTTTACTACGATCCGTTCGCTTCGAACTGATTCAATCGTCTCTTCTCGTTCCAGACCGACTACGCCGAGCCGAGTGTTACCAGCCCGAGTAGCATTGACTGGGATACCACCAAGCCAAGGATAATCAGCACGTCTACTAGAACCGACTATAACGAGCCGAGTGCCACAAACCTGAATCCCCAAGCCGAGGGACATCAATGCGACGAGAACAACCAAAAAAAAAAACAAAACTATTCGAGAGCAGGCTAAAATAGCACTAGTTCGTAATTTTCTGGGAAGTACCCTAAGGAATGGACCGATATAGTTCATATTCGAGTTTGATCTAGCTAAATCGATTCCAAATTGTCTAAAATGGCTTTCGTCCAAACATACTTGGGGTTTGAAACCTTTATTTCGATTTGGTAGTATGCTAAGGTTGTAAAAGGGAGTTCGCCAAAACTGGTAATATCTGTTTAACCTATACCTTTCTGAACTACACCCTATATTCTTTTCCTCTTAACTCCTAGAGGAGCCTGGGGTCTTTTGGAGGTTTCTGCAACAATGTCTGAACATGAAGTGCTCCCTCCCAGACACGTGGAGCTGGTCACAATTGCGGGAGGATTTGTCATATGCCGGTGACCTCCTGGAAGAATTATATTTTTTTCGGTTCTTTCTTTCATGTTTTGGTGACAAAATTTTCAGGATTTTTTCTTTACCTATGAGCACAAGGAAGAGCTTAGAAAGCCTGGTACTCATCAAAGCCTAAGCACGAGCGTGAACTTCTTGGAAACTTGTGGGCGCCACTGTTGACCTCTATGGGCTCATCCGCTGCGATCCCTACTGTCGTGTCCGCCATCGCAACGCAGACATCAGAGCAGAGTTGACTCTTACATATATTTTGATAGTGCAACAGGTATTTCTTCCATGTAGCGAATTAGGGATTGTCGCCCATGATCGGTCGCCTGACCCTTGTTTGCGCGAACAGAGAACACCAAGTCACAAGTAGACAGTGTGTGAGGTTTACGTTTGAAAAGGATTGGACATGTGAACAAATATATTCTTCGTATTCGCATCACTCTTCCGATTATCCTCAAAGACACCATATAGATGGCATGATTGTACCATACTGGCTTCGGTTCTATCTTCGATAACATACGTGATAGGTTAGATATCTACGTACAGTCTTTTCTTCTCCATTATAGTCTTGGTACAGTCTTTTCTTCTCCATTAAATCCACTGCCACACTGTTCACCACCTAGACGGCTGAAATGAAGCTGCCTTCAATATATTGGTCAATGATATCCAGTATCTGACCACTAACTACTACACGCAGTGGAAGAATATTGAATCCTACAAAATACAGCCCTGAGGAATGCATCATGTTGCCTCCTCTGACACCTGTGGATCATCTTCATGAGGAGTCGATGACATAACCGGTTCATCAGCACAACAATATGTGTTCGATGTAGGATATGCGTTCAATGCAGATAAAACGAGAACCTTTAGATCAGTGTTCACCAGCAACAACAAATTCAACCACTGCGTTTGTGTTGGGCGCACACACGTGATTATCTATCCCTCTCTAGATAAACATCGTGTGCGTTAATTCATTGCTAAAACAAAGATGATGATCGGTGGTGAGAGCAACGTTCAAACTCACCACAATTGAGATTGTGTGTGTTCACACAGACACGGCTCGCGAGCCCAGTGGTGATTAACACTGCTTTAGATCAACGAGGCTATCGGTAGGCTTGGTTTGCATGCATACTGATGCAGTTTTGCAGGTGGTTAAAATGTATAGTTACAATGCCGTACTCGGTGACCACCCTCTTTCACTGCAGCAGAGGAACGTCAGCTGACATGTTAAGCACGAGTCGTGTATTTTTAAAGATTTTTAAGACGAGCTTAGGAGGACAAGTATGCGTTGATTTTTAAGGATTTTTAAGACGACCTAAGGAGAACAAGTAGGCGTGGATTTTAAAGATTTTTAAGACGACCCAGGGAGAACAAGCATCCGTAATTTTTTAAAGATTTTAAAGTGGAATCAAGAAGGACAATTATGCGTGGATTTTAAAGATTTTAAAGAAGACTCAAGAAGGAAAAATATGCGTGGATTTTTATAGATTTTTAAGAGGACTCAAGAAGGACAAAAATGCGTAGACTTTTTGAAGATTTTTAACAGGTCTGAGGAAGGACAAATAGGCATGGAATAGACCACAAATAACAGTACAAGTTCAGGTATTTTAAAGTTTGTGTCGATATTTTCGGATATAAATAAAATTAAAAATTTTCTTCACAAAAATTGTGGGCATAGGCCCAAGTTTTGGTGTAGGCATCACATAAAAGTACAGTCCAATTTTAAATATTGAAGTTTTTGAACGAACTGACTATAATTTGGAATTTGAAGTTTCAAAAAACTTTTTCACTTAAAGTTGTGGAAATAGGATATAGAATGTATTTTAAAGATTTTTAGGGGACTGATAGGTCTGTGACTTCGATATATCTTTGTTCCACTATCATCTCAAGTTGTTTTCTTGAACAATCTTTAAAGAGTCTCGAACGGTTTGCATTGTATTGTAACTGTCACAAAGAAATGTGATGCAGGTTTGTGGTTGGTCAAAGGCTTAAACATTTTGTCTCCAAACTATACGGATATATGTGTTATATCCCACCATTTCTACTCAACAAGCCTCTGGGAGAAG
The DNA here is from genome assembly GCF_047663935.1 of Musca autumnalis. NCBI lineage: Eukaryota > Metazoa > Arthropoda > Insecta > Diptera > Muscidae > Musca > Musca autumnalis. The sequence continues at coordinate 40,955,058 of NW_027412088.1, read as the reverse complement.
CATATAACCACAGTCCTACACTCATTCCATCTCGCATTGAACTGTTGAATACTCACCACAACTCGTTCCTTAAATTTACACTTCATTACTCCTGCCATCAATTAAGCTTACCTGTAATTAAATCCAAATGGAAAATATCAATTAGTGATTAAATAAAGAAAAACTTTTAATTTACATTTGTTAAATGAAACTAAAATTCTCACTTAAATGAGAAAGTTCGAAAATCACAAAAACGTGGAAAAAACACCGCATCCAATTCCAACAAAATCCATACGAAAATGGAAAACAAAACGTAACGTATACTAAGTTATTTTAAATGTTTTCCATCAGTTTCAATTAGTTTTGAAAGTCACGTTTTTCAATATTCAATAAAATTTCATTATCCTTTTCGAACCGTCAATTCTCTTTCTTCACTTCTATTATCATTTGGCCAAGCGTTGTGTGGTAGTGTAAGAAGTAGCAGCAACAGCAGTAGTGGCAGCATCATCCATGTCTGCCGGTCGTAGTAACAACAAAACGTACAAAGTGACAAAGCAAAACATTGATAAATTTCATTATTACAATTGTAATCTTCAAAATACAATTTAACATTTGTCGGCAAACGAATCTCGGAGTTTGTCTTTTGTCTCCGCCATGAAAAAAAAAAACAAGAAACACAAACCATACATCTGTCTCCAAGCTATGGGTCCCGATGTAACCATTTTGTAACATTATGCAAATTCCAAACTATTAGCCAAAGAAATGATTGGAAGGGCAATGTGAAAAAAATCGAATAGTAACAACGAAAAAAGTGATAGAAAAACTTTGCCATAAGGAAATCAAAAAGTGAACAGGAAAAAAATATCTGGGAAATGAAGATTCATTTCCGTCTCGCACTCTGTGTTTTAGACACTCGTAACCACTACAACGGCTGCTGTTGCCACTGCTGCTTCGATAGTTAATGTCATCGTTTTGGCTACAAGTTTAGCATAAATCTTGTAAAGTAACGCCGCCTGCCACCTCCGGCCCAAAAACCAACCAACAACAACAGCCAATGGCAAAAACAAAATCTTTTCAAAGATTCTTTATGTCACCATCCGTACCATGATGCTTCGAAACCTTGTCCTTGTCGATATCACCACCATAAAACATTGTTCGAATTATCATCATCAATACTCTCTGTGTGACCAAAGAACCCAAAGAATGGAATAAAGCAAGAAATGAAAACGTTTACTTTTGCTATTGAATTTTCTTTATTTTTTTTAGAATTTATTGAAGCATTTGGATGTATGGATCCGCTTAAGATATTATCATAAAGAAACTATGTCTGTGAAAGAATATTTTCTGCTACTGAATTAACTGCGTAAATCGAATTTGTAGATTTTACTTGCTCGTTTGCTCCGTCTTTGCTAAGAAGTTGTACGACGGCATTGTGATAAGGAATAAATGTGGATTCGAAGTAGACAGCCGGGTGTGGTGTTGTCGTTGATTTGTTACAAGTACTAAGACGATGATAATAAAAATTTGTTACTCGAGGAAATAAAATACAATAAACGGAAATCCATTTTAAAAATCACTTAAAATATTTATGTAAGGTTAATGGGAAATGAGTTTTCCGTTAGTGTGATCCTCTTAACTTTTTCGAATACCCTATAGTTGAAAACAATTGTGTGCACTATTATATCTGAATCAGAATAGCAAAGTAAAAAAGTTTTGAAAGTCTTAATTATTCCGCTACTCCAGCTGAGTGTGTGTAATGGGAAATCAGATGTATTATTTAAAATCGGTGGCAGCATGTCGTATATAGAGGTATAAGTCTCCTTCAGGTTGACGCACTATGTCGTGCGTTCATATAAACGTTGGCCAAAAATAGAAGAAGTTGACGACGGTGGATGAATTTTGGTACAAGTACTTATTGTTGGCTGATAATGTCGAGGGCAAAAAATACGGAGTTTGGTCCACGTTTTGGTATAGCCTCCATATAACGATGCTTCCCAATTTTAGATATTTTGAATATTTTAGCTAAATTTATCGACCAAATTTGCTAAATTTTAAAGTGCAGGGTTTCCAGTTGACAGAAAACTTTCCCGATAAAAATTATGGACATATGTCTACTTTTTGATATATAACATCACCTCCCGCTTTTCGATATTCTGAATATTTTACCTAAGTTTCTCGACCAATTGAAGTAGCTGATATTCAGTATTTAGTCTTCGCTAGGTCTGCGAAATATTCCTACAGAGAATTGTGGGTGTTGGTCCATGTCATGACGTAGGGGATCAAAGATAGCAACCGGTCTGCTACATGACTGGCTTTAACATGGCAAAGCAGAGGATATTAGACCCTCTACCATATCAAGTGACCACTGATGTCACCTAGGGAGCTGCCTGTAACGCCCGTTGCTGGTAATGAGCTAACATGTGCCGCTCTATCACCCATAGGAACAATAGAAACTACACACAGAAAAATATATCTTAGAAATATGTTTGGATCCAAACAAATATTTGTTTGGGACTGATTGCAAACAAATATATGTTTAGATCCAAACATAATTTGTTTGGGTCCAAAGAAATATATGTTTGCAACATTTTGTAACATATCTCAATTTTATATGTTTGGGTACCAACATATTTTTTATGTTAGAGCATATTTTTTATGGGTGGAGAGGATTTTTGTCAAAGAGAGTAAAAACAGGGCTCTCGCAGCTACGAAATGCTGGTTTATAACAAAGAGCTGTGTGCATGGTGTAATAGGAGACGCAGAAGATTTGTGATGTGTATGCATAAAACACGTGTGTTTCGTGCTTTGTTGTTGTTAACCAACGTAGCAAGCGAAGAGGAAAAAAATGGTATTAATTATGTTGGTCTTATTTCTTCAGTGTTCTAGAGACAAACGTTGAGTAATGACGGTAAAGAGAGTGAATAAATCAGTGTTTTGTCTTTTCTTAAAGAAATTGTGCTTTTTAGTAAATTAAATGTCCAATACATTTTATAATTGAATCAAAAAGATGAATGGAAATATTTTATTGGATAACAAAGAAATCGCATTTAATATTGGTAATTACATCAATAAATTTTTCCTATACATACATATGTCTATTTGAAATATGGATGTACCTATTTATTACATTATATAATCATCTGATTCCAGATGCCGATTTCCCGCTGAGGATTTGTACTTTGAAGTAAATGTGTTTTATTTCACAACTATGGAGAAGCGTTCAACGATGTTTCTATATAATTTTTTCTTTTTAGAAGTGCGACTTTTTAGTTTTTTCTTTTATTAAAGTCTGGTTTGTCTTTCTTTGTAATTTTATATGTACCTATGTGTTTGTTGTGCTTTTGTTTTTTTTATGCCTTTCAATAAAACACCACCATTTATAAATGTGTGTATACCTTAGATATAGCCAGTGAGCGCTTACTGAGAGGAAATGAACATACATTTCAATGTGTTCCACATTGACATTTACGCTCCCTTGCTCTCAGAAAGCGCCCACTGGTGCATGTGTTAAAGCTTTCCCCCAGAATTTTGTCGGTATAGGTCTACGCCTTCATATAGCGCCCATAGAAAGGTACCTCCAGATTTTCGGTATTTTGAAGGTTGTGGCCATAATAATCCTCTGATATGGCTGAAATTTGGTATTTGGTCTTCATTGGTATTTAACGTTCCATATAGGCTATAGGTCCACACTTTTATATACCCCCCATAGAACGTACCTTCCGATTTTCGGTGTTTTTTACGGTTGTGGCCTCAATATTCCTCAGAAATTGCTGAAATTTGGTATTTAGTCTTCATTTGGGGTATTAAATGTTCTGTATGAAATTTGTCGGTATAGGTTTACGCCTTTAAAAAGCCCCACAGAACGGTACCACCCGATTTTCGGTATTTTAAAGGTTTTAGCCCGAATATCACACCAAAATAGCTTAAATTTCTTGTTTGGTCTTTGTTGAAGGTAAAAGCCTTTCCGACTGAAATTCGTCGGTATAGGTCCACGTTTCGATATAGCCCCCATAGAACGGTACCTCCCGATTTTCGTAATTCTGAACGTTGCGACATATATATCCCACCGAAAGAATGAAATTTGTTATTTAGTCTTTCGTGGAGCTATAAAATATTATATGTTATGTTTCCTAAATGTATGGTTCCTAAATCCCCTCTATAAGCGTGCCTCTTTATTTTCGGCATTTTGAAGGTTTTGCCGAAATATCGTCTTCTTTGAGTCTAAAAACTTTCCGCCAGAAATTTGTAGGTATATATCGACGTTTTGATATAGCCCCCATGAAACGGTACCTCCCGGTATTCGTTATTTTGAAGGTTAGCCACATTGTTTTACCGAACTTGCTGAAATTTGGAATTTCTTCTTCATAAACGAAGGTAAACTAATTGTTCCATTTTCCTTCAATACAACTCTTGGTGGAGGGTATAACAAGTTCGGCCTGGACGTACTTAACGCCATTCTTACTTGTTTCTACATCAATTTTATCTGCACCAACTCCCCCTGAGAAAACAAGGACGTCATTTGAACGGTGTCCTGCCGATGACATTAAAATTATTCTAGGCGATTTTTTACACCAAAATTGGAAGGGAGAATATTTTTGGCCCAGCAGTCGGAAAATTTAGTCCCCCCAGTGAAACATCTGGCAATGGAATGGATCTGATAGACTTTACGGCAAAAAACATGGTAGTCAGTAGGATCAGATTTAAGCACCTCGCCATTCAAAGGGCAAACAAAACAGATAGCCACAACACATTCTACTCAACTGGCCAAATAACCCAATGGAGGCACTCCTCATTCCAATAACATATCAGCACAGCGGCAAATTATTGCCCATTCCATGCAAATCGTCAATTCCATACTAGCCCAGCAAAGATTAGGATCCCTTAATCATTATGTAACACATTACAAAGTAAAGTAAACAAAAATAACTACTTATATTACTCCTTACTAAGTAATAAGTACGGTGGCAGAGATCGTGTGTAAACAACAAACAAAACCTTGGTTTGTGTGTTCAGCGCTCTCCGTCGGCATGCGATTTTTTTTAACAAAACCAAGTACATTTGGTAGTGCACATGTAGTGCGTTTCGTTACAAATCAAAAGTTCGCAGGATTAAATCCAGCAGGGAGCAAAACAAAATAAAAATATGAAGTGTGTTGAAATTCATCTCTTCTAAAAATAGAACATATGTTTATAGCTTATTTTTCAACTTCTAGTGGCCATAGAGTCACTAGTTATTCTTGTGGTTATAGAATAACTAGTGATTCAGTGCGACATGGCCTTGTTAAAATAACGGGTTAGTAGGGGTTTTGTAAGTAGTTACGACTCCCACAATCCTTTAAACCCATTATTTGATAATGATTTTTTTTTTGCTGGGTGGATCACAGAGATATGGACAGAAGTGTCCGGATGCTATCGAAGAGGAGAATTCGTCACATAGTGTTTCACTACATTCAATAGAAACGCGTAGCGAACGAGAGAGGCATCGGTATAAAAAAAGAGAAGTGAATCGCAGAAAAAGTGGAATAGCCGAGTGTGAAAAATTTGAGATTTACATGATCCAAAATGGAGTCCGAAACTTCAACCATAGAGACAAACATCAATCTGATGGCTTTGGAACAAGCACATCCTCTTGTAGAGACGGACAATGTAGTATGGTTACAGTTACAGATAGTGTGATCAGGACATGGAAGGAACATTTTTCCAAACTGTTGGTATCCAATACTAGCAAAGACGACGAAGATACCAAAGATCCCAGAAGATGTGGTAAAGACAGCAATAAACCGGCTGAAGAACACTAAGACAGCAGGAGCCGATGCCTTATCAGTCGAGCTGTTCAATACCTGAAGCGACTCGCTAATAAGGTGTATACATCAGCTAGTTAGCACCATCTGACAGGAAGAATGCTTTCGCGATAATTGGAAAGTGAGCACCCCATGTTCCGTCCACAAGAAAGGAAATAAGACTATGTGCTCAACTTATAAGGGCATAAGTCTGTTCCCTACAGCACATAAGGTAGTGTCTGGTATATGGTAGTAGTCTGTGAACGACATAAGCCTATGGCAAATTAAATAATTGCTTCAAATTTTGTTCAAACTTATTTCAAGGTCGAAGATGGACAAAAATTAACAAATTTTCGCTAAAATCGTGCGCACGTAACTGATTTGTTCAACACCTCGGACATCGTAATATTTTTACCAGACATAGCAAAGTTGGAATATAGACTATATCTGTTCACACGTTCACACACCTCTCGGACAAAATGTTCTATAACGATCGCGGACCTCTTTGTTGGGAGGCAAGTCCGTACTTCATTCAATAATGGAACAAAAGCTGTAAAAAACCCGGTCAGTACCAATTAAAATGATTGATGAGCATGTTAACATATCCGTTAACGTGTATCCGATTTGACCGAATCTTTACTCATCGTAAAATTTCTTCCACGTCAACCTCATGCTCAACAGTTATACATAAGTTCAGTTTAAGGTACTCCTTGTGATCCTGTTTTCATTGATATTATGATTTGCTGACACAATGTATGCTGACATAATGGTCCAAAATACGGGTAACCAAGAATAGAGCAGGCCATAATGTTAATGTATTCAAATTATTGACAACTTATGACAGTGTGTTTGTGAGTTTGTACGCACACAAACTTCAAAACAACCCGCTAGCAAGATTAACAAATTCGGCATCGGAAACTCGTCGATTTTCTGGGTTACAGTAACTAGCTCCACTTTAGACCCCTCACAAGGAGCATAGATTTTTTAAAGTAAATTTCAGTAAGCGTAGATTTTTAAGTAAATTCCAAAGGCCTTCCACCGCTCCATAGGCGTAGACTTTTTAAGTAAATTTCAAAGGCTCCATAGGCGTAGATTATTTAAGTAAATTTCCATAGGCGTAGATGTTTCAAGTTGATTTCACAGCTCCATAGGCGTAGATGTTTCAACTTAATTTCACAGCTCCATAGGCGTAGATGTTTTAAGTTAATTTCACAGCTCAATAGGCGTAGATGTTTCAAGTTAATTTCACAGCTCTATAGGCGTAGATTCTTAAGTATATTTCAATGGCCTTCCACAGTTCCATAGGAGTAGATTTTTTAAGTAAATTTATTAGCAACATTTATACGAAATGATCACAATTGCTAAGATAAATACCCAAAAAGTCTCGATATTTATGTCGGCAATTTCATACGTCCAAGGAAGGTCTTAAAATTCTACATAATTTTTGGGGAAAAGGATATCGATTGTGTAGCCGGCAATCGATCTGTTCATAGCTATCTCAATTCAAATATGTTGCGACAAAGCCGATTTTTTCTTGTTTCTATAAATGTTTTTTTTATGAAAAATTTGAAGGAAAATTAGCAGTTGCACCAAAAATACCGATCAGAAGCTGCATTAAATGACAAGCAACTGACCTCAATATTTATTTTCGAATAGTTATCGATATTTGAAAATGAAAAAATCGATAGTTTGTCATCTCTTTTAGGGGGAGTACACATTGACAGTCAAAACTGACAGATAACGTACTTTTAGGACAATTTTTTGCAAAAAAAAAAAAAACTTTTATTTAGCAAAAAATATTTGAAATATAATATGTAAAGCATTATTTAGAGGTTAGGTAAGTAATAATTCAGATAGACTTTGATATTGACGAAATAAACTTCGATGACTGTCGGTTTTGTTGGCCAATGTGTACTAGGCTTTATGGAATCGAATTTCTTGACAATTTTTTCGATTTTTGTTCTGCCAATTCAAAGTAAACCCAGATCAGCATCCTCATTGAGCATTCGATTCAAAAGTAAACACGTGTATCCGCTATATGTCCTTTCGCAGATATTCCACACATTTTTTTGACGCATTATATGCCTTCGTCTTTTATCTACTCAATATTTATTTAGTAATTTTAAATTCTTTTTAGTAATTTTACATTATTTCGTATTGACTACTTTTACCTATAACCTTTTTTATGTTGATGTCAATTTCAAAATCTTCGGATTTATTTTATTATTTCTTCCTCTTCTTTCCGAATCATTGGCTACATAAAAATAAATTGCAATTTATTTGATTTTCTCTTCATTCACATCGATAAAACTTTAGCGAAACAATCAAAGAAATTATTTTTCTTATTTTGAAGTAGTTTCAATTGGATATTCTTTTGCTTATTTTTTTACCCTAAACTATTATTGTTATGGCAGGAGAAAAAAACGTAGAAAATAAAATTTGCATAGATATAAATTTTTATTGTCATCCCTTCTTCAGAAAACAAATGACAATTTTTATTGGAAAATTTATTTGCATTTCAATAAAGAATCTGAGATATTTTACTGTGTTTTTTTTTGTGTCTTGGAGAGTAGGTGGTGGTTGGTTGGTTGATGGGCAGAAAGAAGCGTTGCTTTGATTTGTTTTTCTTTTGCTTTGAGAAAGAATAAATGTTTTATTTTTCTTTTCTTGGATGATCTTTCTTTAGTTTGAACAATATGCATTGCAAACGATATACACAGATTTGTTTATGTGCATATGTTTGAAATAACAGTTTGTGTTATTTTACCCAACAAACAAATTTGGAAAGAATTCATTGGTAAGAGATTATTGTCTGGGATATAACATATTTTTAGAAAATTTTGAAATTTTAAAAAGGATTTTTTCCTAATCCAGTATTAGGGAAATGTAGGCACTAACTTATATTCGAATCATACAGATTATATTCAATTCTTTAGTCGTTAATTTCAATTGTCTTTCACTCGATTCCAAGTTACTAATCAGTTGCTCAATTATTCTCATTTCCTTTTTTACTTGCAAAAAATATCGTTCACTAAGCTCGACTCCAACGACAAAATTTCAATTTAAAATTTTCAAATAAATAAATCGTTTTATTTATTCTTTATTTTGTTAAAAAAGCTAAATATTTCCCCAGCTTTTCAACCTTTGTTTTTGCCATCAAATAGTTTACTGGGTAACATATTTATTATATGCATATTGTCCTAATGTATTTCCACTGCAAAATATTTTAATTTGACCAAGATTTTGATTGGATTTGTTTGTTTGTTCTTTCAGTTGTCAGTTGTTTAGGAATATTTGTTTCTCAAATATAAATTTGGGTTAGTGGATTTATGTGAAGTGTGTTTTTTCGTTTATATTTTGTTATCCATTTATTTTTATTTCCTTTTTCCAGTGGGTGTGTGTCTATTTTTATTAGTGTATAACAAATATGTCGAAATATTATTGACTGCGGCACCCCTTTCTCTTTCAATTGGGATTTTTGCATCTTCCTTTAATATGTATTGGGTATACAAACATACATACAGTACATACATATGTATGTGGTGTTATTTTTTAATAAATGTAATACAAGCCATATATCTTTATGGTTTTCTTTTTTGTTGCCATCAGTTATGATTATAAAATACATTCCTTCTTGGTTTTCAATTTACATAATGGGATTTTTATGAATGTGGTTTATAGAAAAAAAAAATTTTTTTAATATTTATGTTTTTTCAAATTATGGGGAAGTGAGCATATGAATACATAGTGCAGTTGTGTGTATATTTTTGATGTGAGTGTTAGGTATTTATTCTATTAAGAAATTATGATATATGAAAGTATGTTAACATAACCGCAAAAATATGTTATGGGGTAGGTTGGGAAATTTTAATAAAATATATTTTGAACTATTTAATTTTTACAACCAATTTCAATATAATTAATAAATTTAATATATCCGAAATTATGTCCCTCAAATATATTATGTCCCTTTACATATTTCCCCACCACTTTCATACCTCCATCCTCACTCCATTTGCAATATTTATGATTGAATTTCTCGGCACATTTCACCTCAACATAGTCATAATCATAAACTTCTATGCCAGTAGAGTGAGTGAAAGGATGGTGGCGGCCATTAGGTGAGGAATCATATACACACACAACATATATACAAACATGTCTATAATACAAGGATACATGTTCTTCTTCAGTATATGGAACTAGCTGCTTTTTTCTGCCAGTCATAAAATGAATGATGTTAATGCTTGTTTAATGGTTTATTTTTTTGGTACATACATACATCTATAAACATACAAAGGAGATGTATGTATAAAAATTGTTTATTATATACTAATGTATATATTTATTTAGGTAATCATAGAATAGAGTACCATAGGGTTATACGAAATGGTGTGACAAATGATGTGTGTCCCTAGGTCAAGATGGTGGAGAAATACATATTATGGTGGTCCTGATTTACCCATATTAAGCGTACCTTCTTTGAGCCTGTATTTACTTCTGTATGTGCTTCGAAACACTTGCTGTACATTTTATTTTAAATATACTCAGCCCGAACGATTTTTTCATTATTTAAAAAGTTGGGGTAAGTATGAATCTGACCACAGACATAATCAGAGCATGAAATGTTTTCACTCACTTTTCCTGCTATTGACCCGAAACATATCCCATTTAACCCAGTGGCAGAGAAGACCATCAGAGTATTGATGGCTAAAAATGACATTACAAGACTTCTATGGACGGGATACCTTATATATAATTATAATTGTTCCACAAACATCCCAGACGGGACAAGGGAGACTTATCTCATATCAATGAGTGCACCCCGATTCATATTAGCTCAATGATATGGGATCTACTGTTTATCGCCGTGTCTAAGACACCACTTGTAGAGAAGTTGTACATGGCTGAAACACTCTGTAAATGTCGCCAACATTACTGAGGGGTATTTTGCCACCGTTGAAAATTTGATGTTGGCTGGCCTGGGAATCGAATCCACGACCTTCAGCGTGCAAGGCGGGCATGCAAAAATGACGGTGACACCCTTATATAGGTCTTCTATAATGAACAGATCTTTTAAAAGTCGTCCTAAGAAAGAAGACTTTCTAAATCGAAGGCCCCTGAAGCACTTCTATAAAGAGAACACCTTCTCAAGTTTTTCTATGCAGAGGAGACATTTTAACGATTTGTATACCCTCAGTCTTAAGACGAACTATTGCCAAAGTGTGCCCCATAGAAATAATGGTTTTAGACCTCAAGTAATTTTGGACGAAATCGTTTTCAGAAAATTTGGAGTCGATTTAGCAATGTCCGTCTGGCTGTAGCGCACTATCATTATCGAACGGGTGAACTGATTTGGTCCAAAATTTGGCTTTAGTAATATTTTGTTCAAACTTAGTTTAAGTTCGAAGATGGATTATATTGGTCCACTCCTTCCGGTACCTCCCACACAAAAGTTAGAAGATGGGTCACATCGGTCCATACCCTCATTAACCTCTCCCATAAAAGTTCAAAAATTTTCGGAAAAATTGTGAGCACGATAACTCTTGAAGGGAGTAACCAATCTGCACTGCAAATCGTGAAATTTATACCAGACAAAGTTAGGTAGGCTCTATCGGTCCACTCCTTTGGTCACCTTCCACATAAAATTTTGGAAAAATTCAGTTATAAACCTGCTCTTGAATCGCTTTGATTTCTCTTATAACAACTTGTATTCGCTGCCTCAATTACGACGGTATAAGTTTTTGTGAGGGTCAAGTCCATACTACATGTAAAAACGCTGGAGCGTACGATACCTACCGAACTCTATTTTGAAGATGGGCAATATCGGTCCACACCCTCTGGTATCTGTGAACGTAAAAACCAATTTGGTACAATTTTTGGATCTCCGAACCTTTTTGGTCAAATTTGGCTTATCTTCCATATCAGTCTTCTCCTTAGGGTAACTCCCCAACAAAAGTTCAACATTTTTTGTTTAAGTGCAGTTTAGGGTCTGTTCGTAGATCCTTTGGAAATGTATACCGATGTTACACGTTGTGTTCCTGTTTACAGCAATATTATGTTTTTCGTGGGCAAGCCCATGCTTCCTCTATGTTAGATGGGGACCAACTGAAATGACTGTTGGGAGCGATGTCTATAGAAAAGAAATGACTCCCAAAATAAAATCCACTCTCAAAGTGGACTGCTTTGATCCATTCCTTCAAGTATCTCCTCCTGTGCAACACTTTTGAGCTTTCATCCTAATCCACATTTTGTTGGCAAGTTCAAATGACCAGAAAGGGCCACACAATTCTAAAAGCCCATCATTTTTGGAGAAAAGGATTTTGGTTGGCTAGCCGGTATTCCATCTGTCCTTAGATGAATTCAATTCACATAGGCTAAGGGTAAAACACCTTCGAAAGGTCTTCTAAATATAGAAGGTCTTCTTTAGTTCTTCTAGATGGAGAACACTTTCTTAAAGTCTTTTAGGCAGAGGAGACCGTCTTAAGTTCTCCTAGACTTAGAAAAACTTCTTTACAAAGAAGACCTTCTAAAGCTACTCTATATCAGGAAACACTTTTTACGGTCTCCTATAAAATGGTAGAAGGTGTATACAAACAAGACTTTCTAGAAGGTCTTCTTCAGTTCTTCTAGATAGAGAAGACTTTCTTAAAGTCCTCTAGACAGAGAAGACCTTCTTAGGGTCTTCTATACAGAGAAACCCTTCTTTACAGAGAAGATCTTCTTAATGTACTCTATACCAGGAAACCCTTTTAACGGTCTCCTATAAAATGGTAGAAGGTCTATACAAATTAGACCTTCTAAGGTATTCTATATAAAGAAAACTTTCCAGAGGACTTCTATACGAAGATGACCTTTTAAGGCTCTTCTATACACAGAAGCCTTTCTAAAGTTCTTCTATACACAAAATACCTCCTTCAGGTCTTTTATACACAGAAAACCTTCTTAAGCTCTTCTATACAAAAAAAAACATTCTTAAGGTCTTCTACAAAACAAACCCCTTCTAAAGGTTCTCTATACCAAAAAGAGCTTCTTAGGGTCTTCTATACAAAGAACACATTCTATGGGGTATTCTTATGGGGCATGGGGTATTTTTTATGAAGCATACCATCTAAATGTCTTCTATACACAGAAGAAGTCCTTAGGCTTTTATATACACAGAAGACCTCCTTAAGGTCTTCTAGACAGAGAAAGCCTTCTTTTATACAAAGAAGACATTCTCAAGATATTCTATACAAAGAAGACCTTCTAAAGGTCTTCTATACAAAGAAGTCTTTCTTATGGGGTATTCTTTACAAAGCATACCTTCTAATGGTCTTCTATAAATAGACTTTCTTATGCGGTCTTCTATAAAAAGAAGACCTTCATAAGGTCTTCTATACAAAGAAGACATTCTTAAGGTCTTCTATACAAAGAAGTCCTTCTAAAGGTATTCCATACAAAGAAAACTTTTATGGAGTATTCTTTACGAAGCATACCTTCTAAAGGTTTTCCATACAAAAAAGATCTTCTAAATGTCTTCTATACAAAGAAAACTTTCTATATGTCCTCTACACAAAGAAGACCTATAAAATGTCTTCTATACAAAGAAGAGATTCTAAAGTTCTTCAACAGATATAAGGCATTCTAAAGTGCTTCTATACACAGAAGACATTCTGACATTCTGAGGAGACCTTCTACTGGTCCTCTATACACAGAAAATCTTCTAAAATAGAAGACCTTCTAAAGGTCTATTATGCAAAGAATGCACTGTTAAGGTCCTATTTACAAAGAATATCGTATTAAGGTCTTCTGTACACAGAAGAAAGACTTTCTATAGGGAGAAGACCGGCAAGCGGTGCTTCATACAAAGTAGGTCTTCTAGAAAGAGCAGGCCTTCTTAAGGACATCTATAACAATGTGTGTCATGTTATAGATCATGGTTTATTATCTATGATCTGACAGCGCAGCATAAAAAGCCCAAAAATTAAAAAAAAACATGCGTCTCGTCGTTTTCCCTATCTCATCAACTTTCGCGGTTTGTGGCTTTGATGTCGAAAAGCATCATTTTGTCAGGATCATATCTTCCAAACCGCAAAGAAATTTGATTTACATTGAGAGGCAAAGTTGTAGCTCTTGTCTTAAAGAACAACAAGTAAAAAAGAATCAGTCCGCTTTGCCGACAGAGATATACCCTCAGCCTATGTGAATTGAAATATTAATCTACGAACAAATCGAATGTATTTCGGGTCTTTTTAGAATTTTGTGGCCATTTTGTTCCTTTGAACTTGCCGACGATAATGTGTATTAGGATTAAAGTTTAAATGAAAGGAAGTGGATCTGATTTTGAGAGTCATATCGTTTTGATATATATTGGTCACACTAGTTATTTCAGTGGATCATCTTATAACTTTTGGACCAGTATGCCAGGAAGCATGGACTTGTGCACGGAAAACATAATATGACTGTAAACAGCAGGACCACAATGAACAGCATCGGCATTCATTTCCAAACCATCTTCGAAGAGACCCAAAACTGCATTTCGACACTAATGTTGAACTTTTGTGGGGGAGGTACCCGAAGGGGAAGTGCTCTTCAGCGACTACACATAGGGGTTATTACACCTTTAGGGCTGTTTCCTCAAGAAGTACGGACTTGCCCCTGAAAAAACATTTATCGTCGTAATTGAGGTGGCGAATGCAAGTTGCATTAACAGAAATCAAAGTGTCTCGAGAGCAGGTCTTAAAGTGAACCTATCCGAAATTTTGTGTGGGAGGTACCCGAGGGAGTGGACAAATATAGTCCATATTTAAAGTATGGACCAAATCGTTCACTCCCTTCAAGAGTTATCGCGCGCACAATTTTTCCGAACATTTTTTAACTTTTGTGGGGGAGGTACCTGAAGGAATGGACCGATTTGGATTATCTTCGAACATAAACTATGCTTGGACAAAATATTACGAAAGCCAAATTTTGGACTGAATCGGCAGATCCGTTCGAGAGTTTTTTGCGCTCAAGCCATTACATACGGTGTCATAGGGGTTTTTGCAACTTTCAGGCTATTTTCTCAGGAAATATGGACTTCCTCCAGATGAAACTTGCACCGTCGTATAGAGGGCACTGAATATAAGTTGCCACAACCAAAATCAGACCGATTGGGGACCAGGCCCTAAACCGAACTTTTCCGAAATTTTGTGTGGGAGGTACCCGAAGGAGTGAACCTATTAAGACCCTATTGGAACCTCATATTACTCTGGTAGAAAGTTTACGCTATACAAAGTAAGGACCACATCGGTCTCTCCCTTCAAGAGTTATCGAGCGCACAAACTTTCGGAACATTTGTGGGGGAGGTACCGGAAGGAGTGGACCGATGTAACTCATCTTCGAACTTAAACTAAGTTTGGGCAAAATAGCAAAACAGGTAAAAAATATTCGATTCTGATCCATAGATACCAAACTGCCTAAAACATATTAATAGGGAAGTCCCTCTTTCTATAGAGGATACCTAATTTCAAAACTAAAGACTTTTTATAGGTCGCCATGCCTAGAATGCCTTGTATACTTCTTCTGCAAATCCAATCTCTTGTTATTGCCTTATCAGAACTTCTTGTCATCCCAAAAGACCCAATTCCAAATTTCCGCACTCATAAATAATACCCAGCATATTGTAATCAAAGTAATGCATGAATAATGATTTTACCGCAACAGCTACCTTTATGACCGCATGAATTTCATATCAACATTAAAATGTGTTTTTTGCGGATAAATAAATAGCCACAAAACAATTCTTAATGGTTTTAGGTTCCGTTTAAGTATAGAAGATATGTAGAGCAGAAAAATGATGTTTAAAATTTGTAGGTGGTAGAATGTATCCAACGCCACCCCCATAGATCTGTACAACAATTTACCACAGTGTGACATTAAAAAGCCTTGTCCACGGCAATTATAAATTTAAATAAAATGAATTATAAATTATAATGCGTTTTATTAACATTTCACTTTTATGAGTTTTTTACGCAAATGTTGGTTTTTAAAGTCAACAGAATTCTCTAACAACTGAGGACTATGGTAATGATGATGATGATGATAACTATGATGACTACAATGTTTATGATGAGGACTTTATTATGCGTTGACATTTTACAGAATGCCTGAAAACAAAATCTCAATGAAACTATGGTACAACAATAAAAAAATAACTTAATTAAATTGTTGGATTCCACTCGGCAAGAAGTCAACAAATTCATTATGATAATGATAATGGGGGGATGGCAAAACTGTTTAAATGGATGTCACAACTGATTTGGCAGGGAAAACAGAAACAGAAATGAAAATTAAAAAAAGTCATGAATTTACAGCAGAGAATATAGTTTAAAATATAATTTAAAGAATAATTATAATTTTAAAGAGAGTAGAGAACTGGATCAAAAGTTGGTCATATATACCTTTTTATTGTGGAATTTACCACAATACAATTTTTCGATTTCATTGAATAAGGGAATTCGAAAAAGTGTCTGAAATAATCTGGAATAAAATTTATTATTTTTCATTGATATCTTTCACTTTAACACCAATCTCAATAATAATTTGCTGGATAAAAACTACCATGTGGATAAAATTACTTCTCATCCAAATTGCAAATGTATCAAATGATGTATCATCCAAAACACTGTACCCTGGATGGCGCCAAACTTTTCCATAGTTGTTTTTTACACCATTTGTTGTTGTTTCAACATTTCACGGCATGCATCCACGTAATTGCCTGTACTTTGTTTGGTAAAAATTTCTGAATTATTTACATAATAAATTATATTAAAAGTGATTGTGGTTTATGATCAAAATAAAAACACACAAACAACCAACTACCATCCCATCAGCCAGGCAGTTAACTTTGTCTGCCACTAACGCCAACGATTATAGTTATGTATTTAATGTCATCATTTTTAGGCATACAACCAAATAAAATGAAATATAAACCAAAAAAAGAGTAAAAACAAAAAAGTAAAACCAAATGCAGAGAAATATATTTTTTACAAAATTAGCAATTTTTTAAAACTTCAACCATAACTGAAAGAAAGACAATGAGAAAAACTTTCACAACACCCACCAACTATTGTCGTATTGTTTTGTTTGTTAACCCCGAAAAAAACAACGAGAGAAAAATGGAACATCATTGTGAGTAGGTGTAACAAACCTAACCAACAAATGTTATATTTCATTTGAAAATTTGTTTATTAAAATTGCATATAATTTGGGGTGTTTAAAACTGAAGTGCAATTTTATTTTGTTGATATATTTAGTTGGTTTTAATTATTCCAAAATTTTCGAAATTGGAATATGGGATTCTTTTAAACAATTTATAAGTAACAAGTAAAAAAGTATCGTTCGGCTTTGCCGACAGGGATGTACCCCCAGTCTTTGTGAATTTAAGCGTTCATCTATTGACAATATTGAATCTAATACCGGCTACCCAGATTCTGTGGCCGTTTTGGAGATATGAACTTGTCGACAGAAAATATATTTGAAGCAAATATGGAGCGACATAGTCCATTTTAAATTGGATCTTTTTTTAGGAGTCATTCCTTTCAGTCGATATTGTGCCACCAGTCATTTCTGTTGGTCACTGTATAACTAAGAGATTTTCGTCCACTATTTCAGGAAGCATGGACTTGCCCACCAAAAACATGATAACGCTCAAACAGGTACCGGAAGGTATGCACCAATAGTGCCCATTTTCTAACTTAAACTAAGCTTGGAGAGAACATTACTAAGGCCAAATTTTGGACCAAATCGGCTGATCCATTCGATAGCCACATCCACTACGCATGGTGCCATAGGGGTTTTTACAGATTTCGGGCTATTTTTTTAGAAAGTTTGGACTTACACTGAAAAACCTGTACCGTCTGCTGTTCGAGAGCAGGCCTTAAACTGCAGTTTTCCGAAATTTTGTGTGGGAGGTAGCCGAAGCAGTGGACCTTTAGAGTCCATATTGGAACCTCATGTATATCTTGTAGAAATTTCAGGATGTGCAGCGTACAATTTTTCCGAACATTACCGAACTTTTGTATGGGAGGTACCCGAAGGAGTGAACCAATATGGGTCATCTCGGAACTTAAACTTAGTTTGGACAAAATATTAAGATGGCCAAATTTTGGAACGAATCGGCTTATCTGTTCGAGAGTTTGTGTGTGCTTTAACCAATATTCACGGTTTTTTTTACAACTTTCGGGCGATTTCCTCAGGAAGATTGGACTTGGCCTTGATAAAATTTGTACCGTCATAACGGGGGAGCGAATACAAGTTGCTACAACAAAAATCAAACCTATTCGAGAGCAGGTCCTAAACTGAACTTTTCCGAAATTTTGTGTGGGAGGTACCCGAAGGAGTGGACCGACAGAGTCCATATTGGAACCTTATCTAAGCCTGGTAACAATTTCCAAATTGGTTACTCTCTTCAAGTGTTATCGTGCGCACATATTTTCCGAACACTTTCAAACTTTTGTGGTGGAGGTACCGGAAGGAGTGGGCCGATATAACCCATCTTCGAACTTAAACTAAATTTGGGCAAAATATTACGAAAGCCAAATTTTGGACAGAATCGGTTGATCCGTTCCAGAGTTATCGTGCGCTGCAGCCAGCCAGACAGATGGACAGACGGACGGACGGACATGGCTAAATTAATTCCAAATTGTCTGCAACGGATTTCGTCCAAAAATATTTGGGGTCTTAAACCATTGTTTCATTTAGGCACATTTTGACCGTATGAAAGTGTAAATACCCTCGCACATAAATACCCCACAACATAACTAGTTCAGCGCTTTTTTTCATTAATTCGCATATACATGTTCCAGACTTCAGTGATGATAGTGTTGATTGGCTTGACAAATTTTGAACTTCTGTGGGGGAGTTACCCGAAGGTGTAGATCGATATGGCCCATCTTCAAACCTTAACTAAGTTAGTGCAAAATATAAATAAGTGCAAAATTTGGTTCAAGTCGGACAGGCAGATAGACGGACGGAGGTTTTATTTTGGGAGTCATTGCTTTTCGATAGATAGCGCGCTCTCCAGTCATTGGCCACCGTATAATTTAAAGCTTTTGTACTTGCCAGGAAGCATGGACTTTGCCACGAAAAACATAATATTTCTCTAACCAGGACGACAAAGAGTAGAATCATTTTGAATTTCTAAAGCATTTTCGAAGAGATCTTAAATTGCACTTGAACAATATGGACAATTTTCGAAGTTAAACTACATTTGGACAAAATATTAGGGGATGCAAAGCACGGACCAAATCGGCATGTCCGATCAAGATATACAGAGCGCACCATCTTAGTGACTTTTTAAACTTTAGTGGGGGAGGTATCCAAAAAGTGGAACGATATGGCTCAACTTCGAACTTAAACTAAGTTTGGACAAAATATTACGAAGTTCAAATTTTTGACAAATCGGCTCATCCGTTCGAGAGTTATCGGCGGACATTGCTAAACCAACTCGTGATCCGTTCGAAAGTTACAGTGCGCTCCAGCCACTACACATGATGCCGAAGGGGGTTTTACAGCTTTCGAGTCATATCATCAGAAACTATAGACTTGCCCCTGAAAAAACTTGTACCGTCGAAATGGGGGCAGCGAATACCAACTGCTACAACAAAACTCAAAGGGATTCCAGAGCAGCTCTTAGGGGAACATGTAGTAAGGAATATGCCGCAAAAAAATTTAAGTCAATCGGATCCAAATTGACTGTGATATGAGTATTGGAAGGGAACAATTTATTTATTTATTTTTGAAGTCGGTGCCAACTATAGCTCGAAAACAAATTGACCGATCTTCATATAGTTTGGTGAGCTTATTAATTTAGTATATAAAAAGGTTCTCTTTAAGCGAGACAGATTTTTTTGGCCGACTTTTTGAAAAAGAGCAAAAACAAAAAACGAATTAGGCCCAGAAATTTTTGCATATTTTGCATATCGTGCATATTTTGACATATTTTTACATATGCAAAAATCTATTCAAGGAATTGTGGTCTAAATATAACACCGAAATGGCTGAAAGTCTTCGTTAGGGCATGCAACTTTACAATAGAAATCTGTCCGCATAGGTCCACGTCTTCATATAGCCCCCATAGAACTGTACCTACCGATATTCGGTATTTTGAAAAATGCAGCCTTAATATCCCACTGAAATGACTGAAAATTGGTATTTAGTCTTCGTTGGAGGTATACAACATTCCACCTGAAATTTGTCGGCATATGTCCACGTCTTCATATAGCGCCCATAGAATGGTACCTCCCGATTTTCGGTGTTTTGAAGGTTGTGGCCTCAATATCTCACCGATATGACTGAAATTTGGCATTCTGTCTTCGTTGTGGGTATAAAACTTTCCACCTGAAATTTGTCGGTATAGGTCCACGTCTTCATATAGCCCCCATAGAACGGTAACTCAGGATTTCTGGTATTTTGAAGGTTGTGCCCTCAATATCCCTCCGAAATGGCTGAAATTTGGTACTAGGTCTTCGGGGTAACCAACTTTCCACCTGAAATTTATCGGTATAGGTTTACGTCTTCATATAGCCCCCATAGAATGGCACCTCCAGATTTTCGGTATTTTGAAGGTTGTGGCCTCAATATCCCACCGAAATGTGTGAAATTTGGCATTTTGTCTTCGTTGTTGGTATACAACTTTCCACCTGAAATTTGTCGGTATAGGTCCACGTCTTCATATAGCCCCCATATAATGGTACCTCCCGATTTTCGGTATTTTGAAGGTTGTGGCCTCAATATCCCTCCGAAATGGCTGAAATTTGCCTATGCAAAAATTTATGCATTTTGCATAATTTTGCATATGTTTTGATTGCAATGTAATCAGAAGCCAAAATTATGCCCAGTCCCAAAATTTGACATAAATCGGACCAAAAATAGGGGTTGCATAAAATTCCGCTGTCTGTTTATAATATAGAGCTTTATAATTTGGTATAGAAGTTTATATTTCTCCTAGGGTGTTTGGTGTTGAAAATGAGCTATATCGGTCCACGTTTTGATATAGCCCCCATAGAACGGTACCATCCGATTTTCGGTATTTTGAAGGTTTTAGCTTCATTATCACATCGAAATGGCTGAAATTTGGTACGTAGTTTTCGTTGGGGGTATAAAACTTTACACTAGAAATTTGTCGGTATAGCCCTCCAGATTTTCGGTATTTGGAAGGTTGTGTGTGGCATCAATATTCCACCGAAATTGCTGGTATTTGGTCTTCATTTAGGGTATTGAACGTTCCATAATAAAGTTGTTGGTATAGGTCCACGCCTTCATATATCCTCCATAGAGCGGTACCACGCCCTCATATAGCCCCCATAGAACGGTACCTCCCGATTTTCCGCATTTTGAAGGTTGTGGCCACAGCAACCCACCGAAATGGCTGGAATTTCGTATTTAGTCTTTGTTGGAGGTAAAAGCCTTTCAGATAATTTATTAGTCGGTATGGTCCACGTTTCGATATAGCCCCCATAGAACGGTACCTCCCGATTTTCGTAATTCTGAAGGTTGTGACGTCAATATCCCACCGAAAGACAGAAATTTGTTATTTAGTCTTCCATGGGGTTATAAAATATTCCAGAAGAGAATTATCAGCATTGGGCCGCAAGTTCCTATATCCCCCATAGAAGCGTACCTCTTGATTTTCGGTATATTGAAGGTTTTACCGAAATTGCGGAAATTTAGTATTTAGTCTTCTTTGAGCCTAAAAACTTTCCGCCAAAAGGTCTATTATCATTTAAATTATGGTAAAAATAGTTAATTGATACTTACAATGAATAAATCACATCTCATATAGTATATTAAATTGAAAGACATACCTGCAATGAAACAAAATAGACAAATGAGATATTTGTTCCAAATTAAACAAAAATAAAAAACAAAAAACTGCATTCATGACAAAGCTGCATAATAAAAATGTAAAATTCTTTGACAAGGACCTTTTTCTAAGAAAGACATTGTACATCACTTTTTCTTGGGGTTTCAAGACATTCTCATAAATCAAACTAAAATATTTGTCTCTATAAAGTCATTGTTCCAATTTGCCCACATAACAACATATTTCAGACAAATCACTTTTACAATCACAAAAATGTCAATCAATTGTCTCTCCCTTTTACGGACAGAAAGTGACTGACTGACTGTCTTATGTCCGCTTATTGTTTTTTAAAGATAATAATGCTGGATTTACCTAAACACTCTTCTCTTCTCTGGTGTATATCCTTGTGTTTGTCATTTCAAAAATGTCAATTCAAAAAATAAATCCTTGCCCCTGGCAAACGAATCCTTAAATCAAACAGAAGCTAAGCTGTAAAAAGAGGAGAAACAAAACAGTTGAAAAGATTTGTTTCTTTTTGTTTCTTCTTTTATTTACATCGTCTTTCATATCAATCAAACACTATGAGTTTAACTTATGGCCCTGGTGAACTCAATGCTGAAACTGAAAAAATGCAGCCAGTCCTAATGTTTATCCCTCACATATCGACTGTGTTTTATGATTTGGAAAAAATCTTCAAAAAAAAACTACAGCCAAATTGTTTTCAATTTTACTTTCTTCTTTTTTATTTGGGTGATGCTTAGGTTTCAAAATTTCACAAAAATTGAGATTTAAATTCCATTTAATGTGAAAGTCAGTCACAACTTCGTTTCAATGTTGGACCAATGAATGGCAAACATATCCATATTGCAATTGCAGCCATACATGGAGAATACATATGGATCTGATAGCTAACAGAAAGCTCATAGTTAAATCACTCATAGTCTGTCGTCTGTCCATTTGAATATGCAAGAGCTGTTGCAACAATGTCTGTTGGGAATCATTATAGGGAGCTGGCTGACTATTGCAGGGGAACTGCCAACGGCTGATGTTCCATTTAAATGAATTGTCCAAACCAATGCGAAAAGTGGGAGGAGGGTGGTAGAAAGAACAATGAAGGAAGAAATCACAAGTAGTGTAACAACGAATTTTGTATGAGCTATAAAGATCAAACAACAGATTTAAGGTGGGAATGTATTTATAAAGACATCGGCTTAATACAATACAAAATTAAATAGGAAATACATAAATTCATTTATAGCCAAAAAAACCCAAACTTCTAAGCAAAGCCACATTTTTTATAATTGAATCCGACAATCTCAACAAATTTTCGAACAATTTACGTAGTTTTAAGTTGTTACAAACCTTATCTTCAAATGTATGTAACCACCTTAAGCTAAGAATAGTATCGAAAAAACAAAACCAAAAAAAAAATGGAATACAAAACTACACTTGTATAAATCGGACAATAAGCCGTCACTGCCATGACATGCCATACCATTGCAATTGTGTATTTTTTTGAGAAATATTGAAACGAGTCGAAAACTATGAAACCAATCAATCGCAATCTGCTCCCTACTTTTTTTTGTGTGTTTGGCATATTTGAATGTTGAAATCGGTCCTGCTGTCGATGCTGTGGTTGCCATGGTAAAACAGTAAAGACCTCTTTACTTACCGGCAAAGCGAAAACAAAACTAGTGAGAAGAACAAGAAGAATGAAGAGTTATCGGAAGCCAGACGGGTAACAGAACAACTAATGCAAATGCTAAAAATGACTGCAACAAGAAAAACAATACCATGCCAGAGGGCAGATATTAAACCAATTTATGATTTGTTGTTGTTTTGTTTCTCAAGTATTGTATTGCTAGTGTTGAGGCAGTAACCGAATATTTTTTTACGATAATTCATTTCAAATGAAAATAAAGAATGTTAATATGTTAAATGTTCAAAATTATGTTCCACTGCGGGGAACTTTTAGCACTGCTAAATTTGTCCAAGGTACTATGGTAAATTTTTTTGAGAACCAAATTTCTTTATGGGAGCTGAACCGATCTGAACCGATTTTTACAAGAGTAAACAGGGTTCGTCCTTTTTTGATCAAGTAAAAAAGCATCAGTCAGCTTTGCCGACAGAGCTATACCCTCAGCCTATGTGAATTGAAACTTTCATCTAGGACAGGTCGAACGTATTTAGGGTATTTTCATAATTTTTTGTACATTTGAACTTGCCGACAAAAATGTGGATTAGGATTAAAATTCAAAAGTGTTGTGGAGGAGGTACTTAAAGGAATGGAAATATGAGCAAGGCAAATTTTAAACCAAATCGGTTGATCAGTTCGAGACTTATTGTGCTCTCCAGCCACTACACATGGTGCCATAGGGGTTTTTTTTTACAACTTTCGTGCTGCTTTCTCAAGAAGTATGGATTTGCCCCCGTAAAAACTTTTACCGTCGTAATTGAGGTAGCGAATGCAAGTTATTTACTTACTAAGCTGGCCCATTACAGAACATTTGTTCCATAGACCGAACTAAGAAAAGATCTCCAAACCTCTCTGTTTTTCGCTTCGCTTTTTGGAATACCGCGCCTTTTCATTTCTTCGTCCACTTGTATGCTTCATCGAAGCTTAGGCCTCCCGATTCTGCGTGCACCGCCATGTGGCATGTATTCATACGCCTTTTTAGCGGGTTCATCATCGTTCATTGTTATGATATGGCCTAGCCAATGCAATCGTTGCATCTCGATACGTTTAACTATATTCATGTCTTTGTATAGCTGATATAGCTCGTGGTTCATACGACGTCGATATTCACTGTCAACACAAATCGGCCCGTATATCTTTCGAAGAATTTTCCTCTCAAACACACCAAGCACTGCCTTATCCCATGTACCCATGCTTCGGAGCCATACATTAGCACGGGTAGTATCAGCGTTTTGTATAGTGTTATTTTTGTTTGACGAGATGTGGCTTTGTTTTTAAATTGCTTACTTAAACCATAGTAGCATCTGTTGGCCAAAACAATTCTTCTTCTTATTTCACAACTGATGTTGTTTATTATGTTTATGGCAGTGCCGAGGTAGACGAAGTCTTTAACTACCTCAAAATTAAAGGTACCAACTTCCACAGTTGGTCCGAGCTCTATGGACGCTTTGCGCGTCGACACCATCAATTTGGTCTTTTCGCGATTTACCGCCAGACCCACTTTCGCAGATTCTCCTTCGACCTTCCTAAAGGTATCAGTTACTTCCTTTACTGATCGTCCTATGATGTCTATGTCATCAGCATAAGCAAGTAACATGTGACTATTGGTGAAGATCGTGCCATTTCTTTCGAAATTTTCATCTCGTGTTAACTTTTCCAGCAAAATGTTGCATAGGTCACACGAAAGGCTGTCTCCTTGTCTAAAACCTCTTTTGGTACTGAACTGTTGGGAGAGGTTCTTTCCAATTTTAACTGAAGACCTAGTGTCAGTTAAAGTCATCTTACAAAGCCAAAGATACCAAATTCAGACATTGCATGGAATTCCTTTGATCGGAGATGACTGTCGAAAGCTGCCTTATAATCGACAAAAAGGTGATATGTGTCGATCTGCATCTCTCGGGTCTTCTCAAGGATTTGCCGCAGGGTAAATATCTGGCCAATGGTGGACTTGCCAGATCTAAAGCAACATTGGTATGGTCCAATTATTTCGTTGACCATTGGCTTTAGTCGCACAATATCCCTGACACTGTCTTATAGGCAATAGGGAGAAGACTTATGCCCCAATCGTTGTAGCATACGGTCTTATCTCCTTTCTTGTGGACGGGACACAGGATGCTCAGGCTCCAATCGTTGGGTACGCGTTCTTCCTGCCAGATGGTGCTAACTAGCTGATGCATACACCTTATCAGCGCGTCGCCCCCGGTTTTAAACAGCTCTGCTGGTAAGCCATCGGCTACTGATGCTTTATTATTCTTCAGCCGCTTGATTGCTGTTTTTACCTCATCTTGGCCGGGTGGTATACATTCTATATCATCTTCTGGGATTGGATCTGTGGTATCATCGTCTTCGTTACTATTGGATACCAGCAGATTGGAAAAATGTTCCTGTATCTGTATCTGTTTGGTAGAATTTTCCGACTTCATTCTGGTTCCTGTACATCTCGATTTTTTCACAC
This sequence comes from Musca autumnalis, assembly GCF_047663935.1. Lineage (NCBI taxonomy): Eukaryota > Metazoa > Arthropoda > Insecta > Diptera > Muscidae > Musca > Musca autumnalis. Next base: position 40,929,320 of record NW_027412088.1, on the reverse strand, counting down.
TCCCGCTTTTCCATTTCTCTCATTTTCTTGAGGAAAAGACGTTTCTCTTCTCTCCTTTTCTCCCGATATCTCTCTTTTGGCGCTAAGCGTTGCTACTGATTATAAAGTAGCTCTATATGCCGCATTTTTCTCTTCGGTAGCAGCACGACACTCCTGGTCATACCATGAATTCCTTTGAGGAGGTCTCTGGAATCCAAATATGGATTTCGCGGCTGTTTGCATGGAGTGGACAGTATTTTGCCATTGTGTTGTTATGTTATCGGGATAAGGAGTGCTCTCATTAAGCAATTGGGCTAGGTGAGTGGAATATGATGAGGCTATCTGTTGTGTTTGCAGCCTATCGATGTCCAACTTCGGCGTTGTTTCTGTTCGTGCTTTATTTGCAACGTTAAGACGGGTACGTACCTTTGCTACAACAAGGTAGTAGTCCGAATCAATGTTTGCACCTCGGAACGATAGTACATCCAACACGCTCAATGAATGTCTCCTATCCATCACAATATGATAAATTTGATTACTTGTTCTTTGATCTGGAGACAACCAGGTGCCCTTATGAATATCGAGATGATTAAATCTGGTACTGCTAACTACCATGTTTTTTGCAGCTGCAAAGTCTATCAGCCTCATACCATTGTCAGATGTTTCACTATGGAGACTGAGTTTCCCGTCTGTTGGGCCAAAGATATTATCCTTTCCAATTTTGGCAATAAAATCGCCTAGAATGATTTTAATGTCATGGGCAAGACAACGGTCATATGTTTCTTCTAAGCGCTCGTAAAATATATCTTTGGTCTGTTCGTCCTTTTCTTCAGTGGGAGCATGAGCGCAAATAAAGCTGATGTTGAAGAATTTAGCTTTTATTCGAATTGCAGCAAGTCTTTCATTCACTGGGGTGAAGCTGGATACCAGGTATATTAGTCTCCGACTAACTACGAATCCGCAACCAAACTCATGCTTTACGTCATGGCAGCTATAATACAGTTGTTGTTGTGACGCCTTCCCAATCCTTCGTATTTCCTGTATAGCAGTAATATCGGCCTTGTACTTTTCAAGTACGTCTGTCAATGCGAAGACTGCACCTTCTCTATAAAGAGTGCGAACATTCCAGGTGCAGATCCGCACATCATGGTCCTTAAAACGTTTGCGGGGTTCGTCAACTTTAGAGGGGTTTGTTTTTCTTTTCTTTCGTTTTTTCATAGTAGGCTGTTTTTTCTAGGGGAGGGTTACTAACCAAACCCAAGTTTTTAACGTTCTTATGGGTGAACGCGCGGCACGTGTTAGCTCACTACCTTTAACGGGTGTTAAAGGCAGTTCCCTGACAGCACGGGGAGGTCAGTGTCCACTTGAGATGAAAGAGGGACCAAGATAAATCCTGGGCTTTGCCATGTTAAAACCGGTCAGGACCGTTCCTTGGTATCTACCATTCCCAAATAAGAGAAGTGCCACAGGCGAAATCTTTTTGAAAAAAATCGCCTGAGTTTTTACAAAATATTTTACTATTTAAAAAATAACAAGTAAGAAAAGTCTATAGTCGGACGGAGCCGACCATGGGATACCCTATACCACTATCCCAGGACAATCGCTCTCCACGGAACTTCTTTTCAATGATTGTGAAAATTTAATTATCAAATATCAGAGAGTTATCTAGCATGACAAAGACATTTTTGTAGCAGGAAAGGAAAATTTAGTTCACACAAACTAAAATGTAATGAAAACCACTTATGTAGTACTACTACTTCCGTTGTTTAACCGCTCACGGTGCTCTTGAAACAATTTTAAATGGAAGGTGCTTACAACTCGAAAGTTTTTGCGGATTCTGAAACTACAATGTTTATAGATGAGAACAATCAAAAAACAAAAAAAATCGCCGGAGCGCTTTTTAAATAAATCGCGATTTAAGTTGGCATTTTTAGGAGTTGTTTAGGTTTTCGCGATTTTTCTTAGAAACCGCAATTCCTATCAAATTAGGACTAAAACAAATGTTGTAGCCATGAAAATTCTCTAAAAGATTGACCTTTATGGTATTCTCGTCGGTTTTACCATTTTTGAGATATAGAAGTTCAAATTGGGACAATTCAAATTCAATTTAATTCCGCATCGCCCCCTTATAAAACAATATCATGACTGCAAATTCCCAACTTAAACTTATATATCTAAAAAATGGTACAACTTAGGATAAGTTACTTAAGCCGGTCTTGTAGAGAATTTTCACAGCTTTAAGATTTTCTCAGGTCCCATATCGATAAAACTTACCGTATTCAAGCAAAATCGCGAAAGCCTAACAAAAAAATCTAAAAATGTAAACTGAGCTTCTATATCTCAAAAATGGTACAGACTGGGAAAAAATGATAAACGTCAATCCTCTAGAGAATTTTCACAGCTACAACATTTTCTTTAGCTCCATTTCGATTGGACCTGCGGTTTCCAAGAAAAATCGTGAAAACCTAAAAAACACCTAAAAATGTGAATTTTGACCGCGATTTATTTAAAAATCTCTACAGCGATTTTTTCTTGTTTTTGGATTTTTCTCATCTATGAACAATGCTGTTTCAGAATTCACAAAAACTTTCCCTGTGTAAGCGGTTTTCATCAAAAGTTAGTTAAGGCGCACCCTCCATGACATTGTTATATAAGGGGTCGATACAGTTAGTGCATTGTCCCAATTTGAACTTCTATATCTCAAAAATGGTAAAAACTACGAAAAAGCCATAAAGGTTGATCTTGTAGAGAATTTGCATAGCTACATCAGTTTCCTTAGTCCCATTTTGATAGGACTTGCGGTTTCTAAGCAAAATCCTGAAAACCTAAACAACCCCTAAAAATTTCGACTTAAATCTCGATTTATTGAAAAAGCGCTCCGGCGATTTTTTTTGTTTTTTGATTGTTCTCATCTATAAACATTGTAGTTTCAGAATCCGCAAAAACTTCCGAGGTGTAAGCACCTTCCATTTAAAATTGTTTCAAGAGCACCGTGCGCTACGTTATTTACCAATTTAACCCGCTAATTATTATTTGATCTTCACGTTGGTAGGTACGCTTCTTCTTCATCATAAACTCAAACTTTGTTTAAAATTTTGCGGGTTATAATTTTGACCTACAGAGCCGCTACAAAATTGGTTAAAATTTTGTTTTTGGTCCATTTCATTCCCTGAACATTTCACGATCATCAGCATCATTCTGGCCCGAACCCAACCTCCTTAAAAAATTCGTTACAATCGGTCTATAATTGCGGCCTTAAGCTTGTTTACAATTTTTAATGGACGGACACACATCGCTAAATCGCTTTATCTCGTCGAGATATGAATTTTGGCATACCAAATAAGGGGTCTAGGACGAATCTTTCGTGGTTTTACATAAACTTTCGGAGAGACAATATGTAGCATGGGATAAAAATGTGGTTCTCTACACAGAACCCATTATATATTAGGCAGTAGGCCCGTTATCTAGCAAACACTTTATTGCAATTTACATCAGAGGAAAGGTCAGTAGTTTTTTTCCATATGTAGGCTACTTTGCGAAATATATATGTCCTCAAGGAATTAAAATATCGACCGAAATTATGAAATTTTTATATTTTTCATACAAAAGTAATGGTCCAATTCACCCGCTAAAGAATATCAGATCATCATTCAAAACTGTAGGCATCTTTTTCGACCTTTACTCTTACCAGGTGCAAAATTTCGTGACTATTGATGTATAATTGCGAATTCTAGCGAGTTTGTTATTACACCACAAACAAATAACGGGATATATTAGGCTGTAACTCTGTTATCTGATCATGCACACCAACATAATTGGCATCAATTGAAAGGTCAAGCGTTCTACTTTCAAGTATATCTCATTTGTCCGGAATGTCACTTCCAGGAATTAAGATATAAGCTGTATATTAAAATTTTTCACAATTTTCACACAAAAGTTTTGGTCCATTTAACCCTCTAAATATTATCCGATCGCCATCTCAAATTGCAAGCTTCTACTTTGTGATATACTCTTACCTTATTTAAAATTACGCGTTGATCGGACTATTATTGAGACCTACAGAGCCGCTAGAAAATTGGATAAATATTATGTTTTTGGTCCATTTCACCCGCTAAATATTTCACGATCTGCACCAATAAGAATAGGGATCTATTCTGATCTGAACCCGACCTCCATACAAAATTTCGTGACGATCGGTCCATAATTGCGGCCTGGAGCGTGTTTACAATTTATAATGGACAGACGGACGGACGGACGGACGGACGGACACACATCTCAAAATCGCTTTATCTCGTCGAGATATGAAGAATGGTATACCACATTGGGGGTCTCCGACGAATATTTCGCGGTGTTACATGAATTTTTACCAAAACAAACTTATAATACCTTTTTCCACATTGTGGTATAGGGTATAAAAATTGTTTGTAAAAGTATGCAAATATTTTCTGAAAAATGATATGAGCCGCAAACAAAAATATTTTTGAAAAAAAAATCGCTCAATTTTTGTAAAACTATTTGAAATATTTAAATTGAATTATAATTTTGAAAAAGATCGCCAGATTTTTTGCAAAAATACTTTCATTTTTTAAGAAAATAAAATGTTTTTGTAAAGGTATGCAAATACTTTCTGAAAAACAAACAGCACCACAGACGAAAATAATTTTAAAAAAATCGCGCGATTTTTTATTTAAAAAAAAAATTAAAAATTACTTTAAAAACTTTAAAACGATTTTTCTTGCTACTCAAAAAAATATATTTACATGTCTATATAATAACACAATTTTGAAATTAAAAAAAATTTGGAGTTATGTCGCTTTGCTTCACGGGCATAACTCCAAACGAATTTTGGGAGTTATGTCCGGTCACCTCATTTTGCAATTTATAACACAGTTAGTCCCATTGGTCCTGGTTATGCCGATATAATATTTATATTTGTTGAAGCCCGTACTTACTGCCAAAAATGATTTAAAACTCTAGAGACACCAACTTAAATGATTACTGAGCAAAAAAACGCCTTTAAAATGTCTACCACAAGTACTTTTTACGGCCAACGAAGCTTTGGAAACCCCAATAGCCTAAATGGAGCGTATATTGAATTTGTCATTCCGTTTGTAACACATCGAAATATTCATCGGTTACCCTAAAAAGTACATATTCTTGATCCGCTTTTTTAAGTCATTATAAAGATGTCCGTCACTCAGCCTGTTAAAATAAAGAGTGTTGAAAATCGGTTTCAGCCTCATTGCCCCGCCGATATGGGGCTATAAAATTTTCCCTCACAAATTTGGTATTTATCTTGCGCTGGAGGTAAACAATAATCCTGAAGAGAATTGTCGTTACAGGTGTAAATATAGGTATAATGGTTCCTCCTGATTTTGGGAATTTTAAAGTTTTACAAAACCCACATATCTCCTGGAGAGTGATCGCTACAGTTTCACGTTTTGATATATCCCCCCATTGCATTTTAAAGGTTTTAGCCACATTATCTTACCGAAATGGCCAAAATTTTCTTATATCCTATGGTGGAGGAGGTGTAACTTTGGTGCCATGCATTTTGCGTAGTTTTGTTTCAATTGAATTTCGATTTCTCTACATCACTAGCAAAATTGATGACTTGTTGCGACCCTTCCTTTGTACTCTTTCATTGAGATTATGGAATTTAAAGGTAAATCTTATGTTGCTGGGGAAATCATTGTTATTTTCAATGTCTGAAGAATGAGTAAGCCTTTGTTTGATTGTTAAACTATTTTTGCAATTTGAAACTAGAAGAATTGATGATTGTTGACTATTGTTTAGACATATTGTTGGAATAGGAGTTATTTATAGTAGAAGTTCTCTTTATGTGTTTAAATTTAAAGGATATAGAGAAAAAGGTATTATAAAAATTAAATCCCTCACATAAAGAAGAAAATATTTTCGACAGGGTTCGGTTCTCCGAGCTTTTACTTATGACTTTCAAAAAAATCGAAAAAAATTGTATTGCCTTATTTTTAAGTACAAGTATACCGCAAAAAATGTAAAGTCGATCGGAGCAAACTTGGCTGAGACATGACCGTTCAAGGTGAACAACCCGTTGTTTGTGTGTGTAGAGGCGCAGCTTAAAACGCGAAAACGAATGGACCTATCTTCTTTTTTTTTTTGAGCTTATTAAATACATAAAAACCTTGTCTTTAAGCGAGACAATTTCTATTAATTTTTTTTAGATTTTTTCGTTAAAATCAAATCAAGTATCTACACTTTCATACGGACAAAATGTGCCTTATCGAAATAATGGTTTTAGACCCCAAGTATGTTTGGACGAAATCCGTTTCAGAAACCAATTATGGGTATCGTAATATTTTGTCCAAACTTAGTTTAAGTTTGAAGATGGGTTATATCGGTTTACTCGTTCGGGTACCTATCCCACAAAAGTTCGAAAATGTTCGGAAAATTTGCGCACGATAACTCTTAAAGGAAGTAACCGATTTAGTCCATAATTTGCCCATCGGGAAATTTCTTCTAGACTTAGATGAGGTTCCAATATAGACTCAATCGGTCCACCCCTTCAGGTACTTCCCACACAAAATTTCGGAAAAGTTCAGTTTAGGACCTGCTCTCGAATCGCTTTAATTTTTGTTGTAACAACTTGTATTCACTGTCCCACATACGAAGGAACAAGTTTCAACAGGGGCAAGGCCATAGTTCCTGAGAAAATAGCCTGAATGTTGCAAACCCCCTATGACACCATACAATTCTCGAACGGATATGCTGGATCCGTCCAAAATTTGACCCTCGTAAGATTGTGTCCAAACATAGTTTAAGTTCGGAGATAAGCCATATCGGTCTATTCCTTCCGTTACCTCCCCCACAAAAGTTCGAAAATCTTCGGAAAATTTGTACGAACGATAACTCTTGAAGGGAGCAACTGATTTGGTCCATAATATTTACATCGTGAAACTTCCACCGGACTTAGATGATGTTAATATATGGACTTCATCGGCCCAATCCTTCAGGTACCTCCCCCACAAAAGTTCGGAAAGGTTCGGAAAATTTGTGCACACGATAACTCATAAAGGAAGTAACCGATTTAGGCCATACTTTGCCCATTGGGAAATTTCTACCTGACTTAGATGAGGTTCCAATATGGACTCAATCGGTGCACCTCTTCGGGTACCTCCCACACAAAATTTCGGATAGGTTCAGTTTAGGACCAGCTCTTGAATTGCTTTGATTTTTGTTTTAGCACCTACTATTTACTGCTCCCCATACGATGGTACAAGTTTCATCAGGGGCAAGTCCATACTTCCTGAGAAAATAGCCTAAAAGCTGTAAAAAAAAAACATCTATGACACCGTGTGTATGGTTGGAGCGCAAGATAATTCTCGAACAGGTCTGTCGATTCGGTCCAAAATTTGGCCTTCGCAATATTTTGTTCAAAATTAGTTTAAGTTCGAAGATGGGTTATATCGGTCTACTCCTTCCGGTACCTCTCACATAAAAGTTCAAAAATGTTCGGAAAAACGATAACTCTTGATAAGAGTGAACGATTTGGTCCATACTTTACACTTACTAATATATCTACCAGATATAGATCGGGTTCGAATATAGACTGTATTTGTCTACTCCTTCGGGTACCTCCCACACAAAGTTTCGTATAAGTTCACTTTAAGACCTGCTGTCGAATCAATTTGATTTCTCTTGAAGCAACTTGCAGTCGCTGCCTAAATAACGACGCTAAAAGTATTGTAGGGGTAAGTCCATACTTCTTGATAAAACAGCCTGAAAGGTATAAAAACCCCTACGACACCATATGTAGCCGCTAAAGAGCACGATAACTCTCGAACTGATCAACCGATTTGGTCCAAGAAGTTCAACATTTGTCTCTAAGTGTATTTTAGGGTCTGTTCGAAGATCTTTTGGAAATGTATACCGGTGCTGTTCGTTTTCCGCGGACAAGTCCATGCTTCCTGGCATACTGGTCCAAAAGTTATGCGATGAACCACTGAAATGACCAGTGGCGCGATATGACTCTGAAAACAGGATTCACTTCCATTATGGACTATGTCGGTCCATTCCTTTATGTACCTCCTCCGCAACATTTTTGAACTTTAATCCTAATCCAAGTTATTGTCGGCAAGTTCAAATGTGCAAAAAGGGCCACAAAATTCTGAAAATACCCTAAATACATTGTATCTGTCCGTGGATGAAAGTTTCAATTCACATAGGCTAAGGGTATATCTCTGTCGGCAAAGCCGACTGATACTTTTTTACTTGTTTAATTCCGTTACGCTTAAGTACAAGATTATTAGGTTCTTAATGATCCCACAAAAACTATGCTGATCGGTTTATTCGTTTTCGAGCTACTGTGGGCACTAGAGTTGTGCCAATGGAACTATTTAGTTCACTTCGCAGTTCCAATGGCCCAAAATTTTTCTATGAACAAACTGCGTATACTTACTATCACACGTTATATTTCATGATGTTACTCATACTGTTTGGAACCCAACTTTAGTGGGCAACGCGCAATATCTTTCACAAAAAAATCCGAAAGTAGCTCAAGCTGTGATATATAAGAGGAAGCAAAATCTTTTGAAAAAAAAACTTGGTAGATTACTAGAAAAAAATCATGAACAATTTAATTTTTCGTGCTCAATAAGTGGCATAACCCTTTAAATTTTGATATTTTGTAAAATTTGAAAAAGTGTCTTCATCATCATCTCCATCATCACCAAACAAAATTTCGTGTCTCCTCTGAACACCACATAAGTTTCTTCTTTCCTTAAATTTAAAAATGTGTGCCTCCTTTGAACCCCATATAAAGTGCTTCATTTTCCCTAAAATAAAATTTACCCTTAAAATATCCACTTATATTACTAACTCTATAATTGATGTTGACCAATGCCCTTGTCAATCTTTGTTTGCTCAACATGAATTATCCTCTTTGCAAATCTTTGCTAACGTCTGATGACAGTAGCTTCAAATTTCTCCCTTATTTTTTTCCACACTTACCATCGCACAACTCTCTAAAATAACTTTCAATGTTAATTAACCCAACAATTTTCTTTCTAAATGTACTTTAGTCCACAAAACAAAAGCAAAAAAACAGCATCACCCGTTTTAGACTCTCATATGAGCATATCCCTGCTGTTATCCTTTGTAAATGGTTTGAAATGGTTGCAACCAAACAGTAAATCTGCCATTAACTACGTTTCAAATGAAATCCCTCCTTCCGTTACTTTTCATTGAACCAGTGAATTTATAAGCTTATCTTGTGAAGTGAAGCGGGCGTGTGGAGGTTTTGATGAAAAAAGGAAGTGTCGATGGCAACCAAATCACTGCCATATTCTAATAAGTCCCTGGTTATTTTGCAAATCTTCTATACCCTGTTTATCATAGCCAGCTCATCTTTGGTTATCAGTGGGTGGTTGCCTTACTGGGTGGGTGGGTATAACAAATAAAGGCCATCATGCATGCACACAACCGTAGCTCTGTATCAAATAACTACTCTTGTGATTCTACTTCATTTGATGAGTAAGGTTTTTGGTTACCATTGTTTTCGTCCGCTTTTCTTCTTTTTTTTTTTGCTATGCTGTAACGCAAATTATAACTATGGTAACAAAACAACAATTCATGCATTGTGCATAACCAAAAAATTATAATAGACAGGCGAGCGAACTGACTCGACTCTCAACACATCAAGGCTCGAATTGCCATGGTTAGCCGCACAGACATACATACATCCATACATAAATAGCACCCTTACAGTCAACCAAGCAACCAACCACCTCACCAGGATGCCTTATCATGATGCAAAGAATATTAAATTGCCAACTTATATTAAATTTATCTTTATCTTCATAATTCAGTTACCAAAACAACCAACAAACAACAATTCGAAAAAAAATCGGGGGGCAACCGAACAAAAATATAACACTGCTCAACCTCATACTCACACAAAAAAGGGTGTGTATGGGTGTTTACGTATCCTAACAACACCAGAAGAAAAACAGAAACAATAACAGCAGTCATAGCATTAGCAACAGGAGTAACACGTATAAACCGTGTAGAAAAAAAAATAAAATTTTAAAGTATTTTTAGCCAAAAGGGATGAAATCTGTGCACGTTTGCAAATACGCTCCCAGGAAATAATGTGGCAAAAAAATTATTTAAACACCCAAATATGCATTTGAAAGTGTGGCAGAGAATGGTGAGCAATTTTGAACAGTTTGCTGAAAGTGAGAGGAGGTATGAAAGGTAAATTTTGAATGTTTTTATTATGGGAAAGGTGATTTTACATGGACCTTCGATTTATGTATATTGTGAAATGCTGTCAGCATGCCCGCTTTTTACATAGAAGGTGGTCACTTTTATACTTAGGCAAGACAACATCGAGATTATAATATTTGCAGAGTGTAAAGAACTTAAGCAAAATGCTGGCCACTGTCCCAGAACAGCCACTGCTGTTTGGACTTTCCCCGAAGGATTACTGTATCCTTACTCTATTATATATCATCCTCAGGAAATCTACAGGAGGATAGGAGATTTACCAAAGCCACTAGTTTGATGTTTCACTCTGTGGTAAAATGTTTACTTAAAATCACCCAACTTAAGGAATTTGACGAACTAATCAATCCTGATTAAAACGGCCATTTTAAGGGTACCAACGATAAAACATGGTTTAAGACACCAGATATATTTAGACGAAGTCCATTTCAGAAAATTTGGAATCGATCTATCCCGTCCAAATTTAGCTTAAGTTCTAAGATGCGCCATATCTGTCCACTCCTTAGGATACAAAAGTTCCACCATATGGAGGGTACAGTTAAATTTGTCATTCCGTTTGTAACACATCGAAATATTCGTCGGAGACCCTATAAAGTATATTTATTATTGATCAGCATAAAATTCTATGTCGATTTACCCATGTTCGTCTGTCCATCTGTCCGTCCGACTGTCTGTTGAAATCAAGATACAGCTCGCAATTTTAAAGATAGAGAGTCAATATTTGGTACAGACGTTTTTATTACCTGCAGGATGGTTGGTATGGGATATATCGGTCCACGTTTTGATATAGCCCCCATAGAACGGTACCTCCGATATTCGGTATATTGAAGGTTTTAGCTTCATTATCCCATCAAAATGGTTGAAATTTGGTAATTAGTCTTCGTTGAGGATATAAAACGTTCGGTATTTTGAAGGTTTTAACTTCATTATGCCACCAAAATGGCTGAAATTTGGTATTTAGGTATCGTTGGGTGTATATTACTTTCCACATGAAATTTGTCGTTATAGGTCCACGCCTTCATATAGCCCCCATATAACGGTATCTCCCGATTTTCGGTATTTTGAAGGATGTGACGTCAATATTCCACCAAACTGACTGAAATTTCCATAGGGATATAAAATATTCCAGAAAGGATTTATTAGTATAGGTCCACGTCTTCCTATATCCCCATAGAAGCATACCTCTTAATTTTTGGTATATTTTAGGTTTAATTCACATTATTTTACAAAAAGATTGGTATTTGCCTTTTTCATAAACGAAAGGAAACGAATTGTTCCAATTTACTTCAATACAACTCGTGGTGGAGGGTATAGCAAGTTCGGCCGAACTTAACGCCGTTCTTACTTGTTTTTCGTTAAAATGGTGCAATGTTTCAAAAACATATTTTGGATCATTTTGAAAATGTTCGTTGCTCTGATTATGACGTTCAAATTTGTTCCGGTGCAAATCCATATTTTCTGTGGTAATAGACCAAAGCAAACGAATTCAGTATCCGATTTGGCGGAAACGTCCCAAAGTTTAATTTCTTCCAAACGTACATAAAGAGTATGTACGTATGAGAGTATATATCGTATAAAAAGAAGGTACCCGACTTCTTCACAAAATTTCAAAATTTGTCGATAATATGGTACAGTTTAGCGACATACCTCGTATCATTTTGAATTTGTTCGTATTATTTTGTCTTCACTGCCCTTATTACTCGTATAACGTAACATTTTTTTCAGGAGCAAGTCCATGTTTACTCAGATAATGGATAAAAAAACAAAACTGTCGGAAAAAACTGTTCGGTTAGATAATGTGGCTAAAACTAGACTATAACTTTCTATGGGGCCTGTATGTATACCGACAAATTTGTGGTGGAAAGTTTTGTACCCCCCAATGAAGACTATATACCAAATTTAAGCCATTTCGGCTAACTGTAAAAAAAAAAATACCAAAAATCGGACGGTGCGGTTCTATGGGTGCTATATCAAAACTGGTACCGATATAACCCATGTATATTCTCCAGAGAAGTCTCCCTTGTACCGTTTGGGATGTTTGTAGAAAAATTGTACACTTTCACTGTAAATAGAAAGGACATTCCAAGTACACACTCATTAACAGTGAGTCGTAGAAAATTGGTGGAATGTGCAGATTCGACCTCGTCATAGTAAGATGCCCAAACCAAATGTGTAATATTCGTATGGCTGCAAGTTTGGCGAGGTGCATGTTATCTCAAAACCCCTAAAACGATAACGATATTAACAGTAGGTCACGGTCGGCGTGTAATGAAAGGGGAACCATGATAAGTTCAGGACTTCGCCGATCTGTAGTGGAATTCTTTAACTGATGTTTTGAGTTACCGTCAAAATTCAGTAAATAAGCGAAATAATTTCGGTGATTACCGATATTTATACCCTCAGCATTTATGCTAACGAGGGTATATACACTTTCATATGGGCAAAATGTGCCTCATCGAAATAATGGTTTTAGACCCAAAGTATGTTTGGACGAAATGTGTTTCAGACAATTTAGAGTCGATTGAGCAATGTCCGTCCGTCTGTCTGTCTGTCTGGCTGGAGCGCACGATAACTCTCGAACGGGTCAACCGATTCAAAATTTGGATTTCGTAATATTTTGTCCAAACTTAGTTTAAGTTCGAAGATGGGCTATATCGGTCCACTCCTTCCGGTACCTCCCCCACAAAAGTTCGAAAATGTTCAGAAAATTTGTGCGCACGATAACTCTTAACGGAAGTAACCGATTTGATCCATACTTTGCACATCGTGAAATTTCTACTTAACTAAGATGAGGTTCCCAAATGAACTTAATCGGTCCAATCCTTCGGGTACCTACCACACAAAATTTCGGATAAGTTCAGATTAGGACCTGCTCTCGAATCGCTTTGGTTGTTGTTGCAACAACTTGTAATCATTGCCCCCATACGACGGTACAAGTTTCATCAGGGGCAAGTCCATACTTCCTGTAAAAATAGCCTGAAAGATGCAAAAAGCCCCTATAACACCGTGTGTAGTGGATGGAGCGCAAGATAATTCTCGAACTGCCGATTCGGTCCAAAATTTGGCCTTTGTAATATTTTGTCCAAACATAGTTTAAATTCGAAGATAAGTCATATCGGTCCACTCCTTCAGGTACCTCCCCCACAAAAGTTCAAAACTGTTCGCACGATAACTCTTGAAAGGAGTGACCGATGTAATCCCATCCTTTGCACATCCTAATATATCTACCTGATATAGATCAGTAGTGCGATTCTCTAACTCATTTTTTGAGTTACCGACAATTGTCGGTAAAATTAAAATGCTTATAATTTCGGTAATTCCCAATGTTTTTCGGTAAGTTAGCGACCAATAAAAAGTAGTCGTAATACCGATAGCCACAGTGTGGTCAACTTTTATTTGAACCTTTTATTCATAATATGTCTTTTTAAAATTACCGATTTTTGTCGGTAACTCAAAAAATGAGCTAGAGAATCGCACTACAGGTTCGAATATGGACTATATTTGTCTACTCCTTCTTGTTCCTCTCACATAAAATTTCGGATAAGTTCACTTTAATACCTGCTCTCGAATCACTTTGATTTTCGCTACCTCCATTACGACGGTAAAAGTTTTTTCAGGGACAAATCCATATTTCTTGGCAAAACAGCCCGAAAGGTGTAAAAAAACCCTATGTCACCATATGTGGCGGTCGGAGAGTACGATAACTCTCGAAATGTTCAACCAATTTGGTCCAACTTCTCAAATGGTCCATATCGATACTCCCTAAGGGTACCTCCCCCACAAAAGTTCAACATTTGTGTCTTAGTGCAGATAATTCCTAATCCACATTTTTGTCGGCAGGTTCAAATGTCCAAAAAGTGCCACAAAATTCTGAAGAGACCTTAAATACATTCGATCTGTCCGTAGATGAAAGTTTCACTTCACATTGGCTGAGGGTATATATCTGTCGGCAAAGCCGACTCACACTTTTTTACTTGTTTTCGATAAGTTTGCCACAAAAAAGTAGTCGCACAGTTCTAACTATGAGTGCTGTCAACTTTTATTAAGACTGTTCATTCATTATTTTCCCTTTTAATTTCAGCGATTTTGTCGGTAATAACATGAAGAACTTTCAAATATCTGTTCTGTGAATAATATCTTGATTACTTTATTTTATCGATAAGTGGCTTGTTTAAGTCATACTGCTTTAAGATGGCCTTAGGAGCTTCTCCAGTCCTTTAATAAGTCTTATATACAAAGAGGGACTCCAAAGAGAATTATTTATGTCCCAGGAGTGCTGATTGGACTTTTTTCAATATTGTTGATACTGTCAAGGGTTTCCATGCCTTCACCTTTGATCCCTACCACAAACAACGTGTTTGTCCCCAATAGTTTACGAAGGTCGTCATACCTCCCCACAAAATATGACACCCATGAAGATGAAAAGAATCTGAGATATTCAAAATATCTTATTTTTTTACATTTCGTCTTGATTTTTCTGTTCAAAATCTTTACAAATTTTAAACATTGTTAAGGTTCCAATTGTTTTTCAGAAATGCTATGATTGCAAATTATTATCCTTTGTTTAAAAAAACAATGCTCTACATGTTGGCATGTCATGGAAGTTTTGTCATTTTCTTACAGTAATGTCATAGGTAGGCCTGGACAAATGTGTAGCGAAAATTACATATGTATATGTATGTATAAATAAATTATGTGTATTTGGGATATAATAAAAATAATAATAAAACGACACTGCAGTATGCGGAACATTGTCATTGTAATAACAACCAATATGTCCTGTTCCAAGAACCTAATTTTTTCACTGACATAGATTTATTTTTAAATTAGACTGATTATTCATATCAAAATTTAAATATAAAATCCCGAAAAAAGTAGTTTTAGACTTCTACATAATCTACAAAATATTTCAAATGCTTCATAAATACCATGTTCTCTCACAGCTACCGGTGAATAAGATTCCCTTTTTTACCCCCATTGGTAAATGAAAATCATATGCTGCCTTTTTTAAACATTGGGGAAAATGAACGTGTTACTGTTAAAATTAATGTTAGTTATGAATGTAGTCATGTTGTTATTTTTTTTGCTGAACTCCAACTCTTTCCAACTCTTTTCTCCCCCAGAAGTGTTGACTACTTCTTGTATTGTTTTAATATGCAGAGCAAGTTTTTGGCAAAAAACATTAAGCTACAAGGAGGGAAATATAACAAAAACAAATGATTGCTACGATCGACAAACAACAACAATAATAAGAACATCAACAACAGCATGCCACAAATCTTTGCTTTTCCACTTTTTCCACAAAGTTGTTGCAACAAATGAATGTGTTTATTTATCCTTATATCAAGGAAGCATAATCTTAATGTGAGTAAAGCAAGGAATTTAAAAGAGGGGGCCTTAAAAGTGAACAATTTTAAAGAGGCTAATAAAATATAGAAATTTACAATTGGTATTCGAACAAGGACAATTTCTCATAAACAATGTCTTGTTTCTAAGACTAGGAAATAATTTTAAAGATGAAATCCAAAGTGCGGGATAAAAATTAAAGATACTATATATTGTATCAGGATAGACATACATGACTTTTTGATCATTTAATAATTATGATAAACAACAACATAATAGGAAAATTCATCAAGAATTTCCATCATAATGACCCAATAATTAAGGAATTTGACCCAACTTTGAGAAACTAAAACCACTCGCAGCTATTTGCCATGACATTGTGGCCAACATCTATTATTTTTCCATTTTAATTTCAATATCTGTGAAATAAACTTAAACACCTTTTCAAGGCCCCACATACACAATACTGCCCTGCATTGCGGATATACGACATGAGATACCAATGAATGTCTTTACACTTATATCTCTCATATGTAAATATATCACCAAGTAATATATATAACTACATACGAATATCTACATACGTACTCCACATACGCAACGACATCGTGAAATACATATAATGGAAAACAATCTTTACAATTGCATTTTTGTATCTTCTGGTTTTCGCTTGAAGAGTCTGGGATATTGTGTGTTTTTTATAATTTCCTCCTTTCCTCGCATGAACATCATACAGTCACAGTGAAAAAGGAATCCAAAGACAATGTTGCTTGCTGCTGATACTGTTACCATTGCCACAAAATATTGAAGAAGAATGCAACCAACATGGAGACGACAATGACAACTTGCAACGGGGTAAGGGAAACAAATCAAAGCTTTAATTTGTTGTCTCGGCGGCATAAGAGAAAGTTATTTTGTCGTTGTCGTCGTTGTCGCCGGTTGCATTGTAAATTGTGTGGATGAATGCCGTGTTGCTGGTATTTTTTTTTTGTTTTCATCTTCTCTGTTGCCTGATTTTATTATTTGGATTTTCCGTTTGCACGTTTATACAGTTTCAAATTTCATATTGTCGTTATGGCTGCAGTAGCTATAGGAGCAGCACATAATTTGTTTTCATACATTTTGTTGCTGTTTAGCGTGTTGTTTTTCATAAATTTATTTGTAAAGCTCAGATTTATCTTAATAATAGCTTTAAGTTTTGCTGATGTTGAGATTAACCCATAGAAAATTTTATTTAAAAAAAAATTAGCATGGATTTTGCATCAGGAAAGGTTACAATTTCCAAGAAATTAAAACCGTTTTGAAGAAATTTGCTATGGATGGATGTGATATAAATTTTAAAATATAAAATATGAAATATAAAACATAAAATATATAAAATTTAAATTATAAAATATAACATATAAATTGAAATTGAAATCGTTTTGAAGAAATTTGCTTTAAAATATGAAATATAAAATATATAAAATTTAAATGATAAAATATAATATATAATATATAAAATACAAAATATAAAAAAATTGAAACATGAAATATAAATTATAAAATATAAAAAAAAAATTAAAATAAAAGATATAAAAAATACAATATATTAACTACCAAAACTTTAAAATATAAACAATGAAGTATAAATTATAAAATAAACAAGTAAAAAAGTATCAGTCGGCTTCGCCGACAGAGATATACTCTCAGCATGTGTATATTGAAACAATTTTTTCCCAAAAAACGTATGTATTTGGGGGGTTTTAAAAATTTTGATAAGGATTAAAGATAAGAAGTTTTGAGGAGGAGATACTAAAACGAATGGATCGACATTGACCACTATGGAAGTAGATCTCCAGCCACTACATATAGTACCATAGGGGATTTTTACACCGTTCGGGCTGTTTGCTCAAGAAGTATGGACTTGCCTCAAAAAAACTTTTGCCGTCGTAATTGAGGCGGCGAATGCAAGTTGCTTCAACAAAAATCAATGTGATTCGATGTCAGGTCTTAAAGTGAACTTATTCGAAATTTTGTGTGGGTGGTACCGATTTTTACACCGTTCGGGCTGTTTGCTCAAGAAGTATGGACTTGCCTCAAAAAACTTTTGCCGTCGTAATTGAGGCGGCGAATGCAAGTTGCTTCAACAAAAATCAAAATCAAAGTGTCAGGTCTTAAAGTGAACTTATCCGAAATTTTGTGTGAGAGGTACCGGAGGAAAAAATCGAGGGAGTGGACAAATATAGTTCATATTTGAACCTGTTCTATATCTGGTAGATATATTAGAATGTGTAAAGTATGGACCAATTCGGCCGCTCCCTTCAAGAGTTACCGTACGAACAATTTATCCGAACATTTTTGAACTTTTGTGGGGGAGGTACCGGAAGGAGTGGACCGATATAACCCATCTTCGAACTTAAACTATGTTTGGACAAAATATTTCTAAGGCCAAATTTTGGACCGAATCGGTAGATCCGTTCGAGAGTTATCTTTCGCTCCAACCACCTCACACGGTGTCATAGGGGTTTTTTGCAAGTTTCATGCAATTTTCTCAGGAAGTATGGACTTGCCCCTGATGAAACTTGTACCGTCGTATGGAGGGCAGTGAATACAAGTTGCGAAAACAAAAATCAAAGCGATTCGAGAGATGGCCCTAAACTGAACTTTTCCGAAATTTTGTGTGGGAGGTACCCGAAGGAGTGGATTGAGACCATATTGGAACCATATTACTCTGGTAGAAAGTTTACGCTATATAAAGTATGGACCAAATCGGTCACTCCCTTCAAGAGTTATCGTGCGCACAAACTTTCCGAACATTTTCGAACTTTTGTGGGGGAGGTACCGGAAGGAGTGGACCGATGTAGCTCATCTTCGAACTTAAACTATGTTTGGGCAAAATATTACGAAAGCCAACATTTATTTTAACCGAATCGGTTCAGCCGTTCGAGAGTTATCGTGCGCTCCAGCCAGCAGGACAGACAGACGGACGGACATGGCTAGATCGACTCCAAATTGTCTGAAACACATTTTGTCCAAACATACTTGGGGTCTAAAACCATTATTTCGATGAGGCACATTTTCATCGTATCAAAGTGTATATGGTAATATTCAAAAATGTTTTACAATCGTTGAAGTTGAGGTTCACCATTTAATAAGTCGCGAACTGTCAAAATATTTTATACGATATTAATATATTTATATTAATTGAAGTGTTTTAGCCGGGCTCGCATAAAATGAACCATAACAAATAATTTATGTGGAAGCTGTGTTGGTGGTAATATTAAAAAATGGGTAAAAATGTGTTGAAGTTTACAAGTTTTTTTGTGTTCTTTCCTGATTTCTGGTCAATCCACGGAAAATTCAGACCTGAGCTCAAAGAAAGAATTGAAGAATACCCCTTGGGCAACATGGTTCTAATGTATGACTTTTCGATATATACACTGCATCCCCCTAAAATCGATGCTGACATTTTGAAGTTTTGAAATCTGGGTTTTTTTAATTTTTCTTATAATTGGAGGGCGCAACCAGATAATTACTCAAACTGTTTATTGGATTGTAGAACTCGTGATTCCACGTCGTTTGATGTATATCTCATGAGTGTGCTTCATACAGCTCCCTAGGAATAGGAGTCCAAAGTCGACATTTTGATGCGTAAATTTTCTTTAAAAACCTATTTTTTGGCTTCAAAAGTTACAACTGTGACGCAGGTACCCTTGAACCCCGCGTGATTTTAGTTTTTTTACGCGCCGGATCTAATGAACCCTTTCGCTTTCAAATCCATCCACTCAAACGGCGGTTATAGATACCTTGAAAGTATGAAATTCAGCAAAATTATATTTTGATGATTCCGCGCATTGAACCGCGATTTTCTTTGGTTATTTTTACATAAATGGAATCCTTTATACGCGATTATATTATTTTCCAAAACCGTGTGGCATAAATTACCGAGATTCTGGAGTAATATTCGTATTTCGTATAAAATAGAATTTGGTAGCACATCCGCGGTTCTTGACGAATTTGTTTAAAATTTGTTATAATGACGTATTTTTTATAGGCGGTCACTGAAATCGGAAGCGCCTTATAATCTTATGTACATCGCGCACTTTTTACCCACATAAAGGTTTTTTGAACAGTAAGATGCAGCTGACGGCACACTTTGGCCGCTGAATGAAAAGTGGAAAAATCGCTACATATTGATAGAGATGCACTCGCTGTATCTGAAAACCGCATGCGCCTTAACTGATTTTAACGAATTCGCGAATTATACGTTTTTTAACTTTTATGTTTTTTCTTTGGTTGTAATTTCAATATTACTTTCTATTTTATAATCCTTTTGTTTATCAAAGTAAGCAAATACACTTTCTGGTTTGTCATCGCATTTTCCCTGAAGAAGTTTCAGCGAAGTCCGTCAGTCCTTGCTTCGAAATTTAGCGAAATAGTAGAATAACTCCCAAAAATGTTTTTTCTATTTTTAAATAAAAAAATATATTTTTGAAATAATTTCCAACAATAAGTTTTCGTCTTTTGTTGTTGCTGTAATATGGCAGTTATAAATCCTATCGTTAAAATTTTGGTCTCATATTTTTCTACGCGTTGTCTAGAATCTGTACTTATTTTTAATTTATTTTTTTCGAATTTTATTTGGACTCTAAATTAGAATAAATTAAATTTACTCCAAGATTTTTTCATTATTTCTTGATTTTCCTCGAAAATAGAAATACATTTAGTAAATATTTAGGCATCTACGGATAGATATTAAATGCAGTTAACGCTTTATATATACATTTTTATATTACAGCAAAAATTGAATTTTTAAATATTTGTTCTTTATAAGAGAATAAAACCCCCCATAACTTTGGAGCGCATCATCCAATTTTGTGAACGCGAACAGATTTGAAACCACGACTTTTTTCTTAATCTATGTTCCAATAATTGCGGATGTGCTCGCAAAAAAATTTTTTAACATTTCTTCCAATGGAATTGCAAAAGAAATTTGAAATTTACCATATACCCCTCCTTAGCCAAAAGGCTGAGGGTATAATTACTATAGTGTACACAATTTGGTACAATTTTGATTTGGATAGAGGCGGAATACCGAAATTTGGAATAATGGTTACTGTTGGAGTAAGGATTGAGGTAGTTTTGGAAATTCGTACTAATTGTGTGCGAAAAGTACTAAATGGTACTAATTTGGTTTTGGATTAACGAATAGAGCTGGGATCTTGATATTTAGAATTATGGTTACTGATGAAGTGTAGATTGAGATAGTACTAAACGGTACTAAATTTGGTCCAAGTTAGACTTGGGTGAACGGATAGAGCTGCAAACCTGAAATTTGGAATTATGATTACTGTTGAAATGTATGATTGAGTTATGGAGATAGCTTTGGAAATATGTACTTATGTGTACGAAAAGTATTAAATGGTACTAAATTTGGTACAATTTGGAATTTGGTGAACGGATAGAGCTGGAAAGCTGAAATTTGGAATAATAACTACTGTTGAAGTGTAGAATTGAGATATGGAGGTAGCTTTGGAAATTCATACATAAAAGTTACTTAATCTATATATATAAAAGAGTAGTGAGGTGAGTGACTGACTGACTGACTGATTCATCAGCGCCCAGACGAAACCGCTGAAGCTAGAAAGTTGCAATTTTGGGTGTAGGTTGCTGTTGGGGTGTAGGGGTGAGATAAGGCTGGGTTTTTGGAAATTCGACCTAGAAGTGTACGAAAAGTACTTAAAGGTATTAAATATGGTACCCTTTGTATTAGGCAAACGGTAAAAGCTAGAATTCTGAAATTTGGAATGAGGGTAACTGATGGAGAGCTAGAAAGATTTACCAAAGGGTTTTTGGGAATTCAAACTATAAGTGTACGAAAAGTACAAAAGGGTACTAAATTTAGTACAATTGAGATTTGGGAGAACAGATAGAGCAGGAATCCTGAAATTTGGAATGAAGGTCACTGATGAAGAGTAATGATGAAAGGTTTTTGGAAATTCGAACTATAAGGGTACTAAAAGTACTAAATGGTACCAAATTTAGTACAATTTGGATTTCGGTAAACGGATAGAGATGGAATCCTGAAATTTGATATGAGAGTCGCTGATGAAGAATAACGATGAAATGTTTTTGGAAATTCGAACTATAAGGGTACGAAAAGTACTAAATGGTACTAAATTTAGTACAATTTGGACTTGGGTGAACGGATAGAGCTGGAATCCTGAAATTTGAAATTGAGTTACTAATGGAGAGTAACAAAGAAAGGTTTTTGGAAATTCTACCTATTAGTGTACGAAAAGTACTAAATGGTACTCAATTTAGTACTATTTGGATTTAGGTGAACGGATAGAGCTAGAATCTTGAAATTTGAAATGAGGGTCACTAATGGAGATGAAAGGTTTTTGGAAATTCGAACTATAAGGGTACGAAAAGTACTAAATGGTACTAAATTTAGTACAATTTGGATTTCGGTGAACGGATTGAGCTGGAATCCTGAAATTTTGAATGAGGGCCACTGATGGAGATTAACAAAAGTACTAAATGGTACTAAATTTAGTACAATTTGGATTTAAGTGAACGGATTGAGCTGGAATCTTGAAATTTGGAATGAGGGCCACTGATGGAGAGAAGCGATGGAAGGTTTTTGGAAATTTGAACTATAAGGGTACGAAAAGTACTAAATGGTACTAAATTTAGTACAATTTGGATTTCGGTGAACGGATTGAGCTGGAATCCTGAAATTTTGAATGAGGGTCACGGGTGGAGAGCGACAAAGAAAAGTTTTTGGAAATTCGAACTGTATGTGCACGAAAAGTACTAAATTTAGTACAATTTGGATTTGGGTGAATGGATAGAGGTGGAATCCTGAAATTTGAAATGAGAGTCGCTGATGAAGAATAACGATAAAAGGTTTTTGGAAATTCGAACTATAAGGGTACGAAAAGTACTAAATAGTACTAAATTTAGTACAATTTGGATTTCGGTAAACGGATAGAGATGGAATCCTGAAATTTGAAATGAGAGTCGATGATGAAGAATAACGTTGAAAGGTTTTTGGAAATTCGAACTATAAGGGTACGAAAAGTACTAAATGGTACTAAATTTAGTATAATTTCGATTTGGGTGAACGGACAGAGCTGGAATACTGAAATTTGGAATGAAGGTCACTTATGAAAAGTAACATTCAAAGGTTTTTGTAAAGTCTACCTATTAGGGTACGAAAAGTACTAAATGGTACTAAATTTAGTACAATTTGGATTTGAGTGAACGGATTGAGCTGGAATCCTAAAATTTGGAATGAAGGTCACTGATGAAAAGTGACGAAAAGTACTAAATGGTACTAAATTTAGTACAATTTGGATTTAAGTGAACGGATTGAGCTGGAATCCTGAAATTTGGAATGAGGGTTCACTGATGGAGATTAACAAAAGTACTAAATGGTACTAAATTTAGTACAATTTGGATTCGGGTGAACGGATAGAGCTGGAATCCTGAAATTTGGAATGAGGGGTCACTGATGGAGAGTAACAAAGAAAGGTTTTTGGAAATTCGAACTATAAGCGTACGAAAAGTACTAAATGGTACTAAATTTAGTACAATTTGGATTTGGGTGAACGGATAGGACAGGAATCTTGGAATTTTGAATAAGGGTGACTGATGGAGAGTAACAAAGACAGGTTTTTGGAAATTCGGGTTTCTTGGGAGGGAATGCTGTGTAAGTGAAGGAGTAAAACCAGAAGTCAAGTCTGAAATTTGCAATATGAGTCGCTGTTGGAGCATGTCTGTGATATGAGGTCGTAGTTTTGGAAATCCGAAATAAAAAATATGGTAGCTGTGTAGGGGTTCGATACGGCAGATATGTTTTTTTGGAATTAAATCGATTAAATGTTGGTATTTAAAATAGGTTTTAATACAACAGAACAGAGTTCATATATATTTTATGACCTTTCCGCATACGAAGTAGCGGGTATTTGCTAGTATGGTACTATTTGGATTTGATTGAACGGATAGAAATTGAATTCGGAAATAAGATTACTGTTGGAGTATAGGATTGAGGGAGTTTTGGAAATTAGTACTTTTTGCATACGAAAAGTACTAAATGGTACTAAATTTTGTACAATATGATTTTGGTTGAGGGTTGCGTGGAGACTTAAGTGAAATTAAATATCTATTAAAATAGGTATTAGTACATCAAAATTTTCAGTGTCGACCATTTTCATATTAATTAATTAATTTATTTTTATTTATTTATGTCAAATTCATATATGATACAAAAGGCAAAAAAGGCAAAAACATCTTAATACAAAATAACCTGAGTTAAAGGTGTAAAATAACAAAATCAACCAATATATTTACAAAAGTTAAAGTTTAGAATCTATGTTATGTAGGATCCCTAGGCATAAAACAATACACATTTCATTAAACAACTACAAATGCACCCAGTAAGTGAGAGAAAAGTTAAATAATACCTTCTACAGAAGTACATCTTTTATTCTAAGGAATGACTCAAGTTGTTCAAGCGAAGAGCATTATTACTGTGAGAGAAAATCCCAGTTCAAGAGGCAGTGCATTTCAACCTCGCGCTATCCTGACCAAAAAAGACCTAACGTAGCAATTTTTACAAATTCTAGGAATAAAAATTTGAGGTTCCTGGAGGATTGTGAAAAAGAGAATATACTTCTTTAGGAGCGAGGAGAATCCGTTTAAATAACATTATAGAATAAGAGTAAACAACGATATTGGGCAAACCTGTTAATAGAACATCCGAGAAATTGAGTGAAATTGAGTTTATTTGTATATTATATATAAGATTTAAACTATAAAATACAAAAAAAAATATAAAATGTAAAATATAAAATATTCGTCAGAAAAATACCCTCACGTACTGCCACATTAAATAACATAAACTTTTATTATTTAAAAAAAGTTTGCTATTAATTTGTGAGTGAGCAACTAATTTTTTATTTACATTATTCTGTTGAAACATTTACCAGTTCTTTGATCAAAGTTGTTTTTCCAGTATGATTTCTTTTTTCTTTTTTTTAATTTTCAAATTGTAATTAATATTTCTTCTCATTTAGATCACGTTTGTTCATGTAACATTTGTAATTCATACCAACATATAATTTCTTTTATATGTTGGTATATGTATCTATGTACTCATCTATCATCTGCTGTAACAAGACTAACAGAAAGTTATGAATTATGGTTGAAACTTTTTTTGTGTCTAACATGATACTGATGCTAATGATTATTATTGTTGTTTTTACATATGATACAAATATAAGGGGGAATATATTTAGTACTGACATGTACTACGCCATCCTAGAAATTGGACATACAAAGAAATGAAAAAAGGCTCAATGTTGGATACCCAACAATTCCTATTTTTGAAAAATTCCAAAATTTAAAGTGCTTTGAATTGAATGCTGATTTGAGAAATAATCGCATTAATTTTAATATATATTTTATCTGTAATAAACAACAATGACCACATGTACATGTATTTTCTTCCTACTAATTCGTATATTTCAGCGTGTGACACCCTAATACTCTTCTCATTCATTAAGTTTTTCATCCTTACTAATATGTAATTTGTACAAACTCAAACCATTTCCTTGCAATGGGCTATATTAAAAAGTATCTCCCTCAATTTTGTCAAAAATTATACTCATCATCGTCATCACCATAGTTATATACATGGTGATGCTGCTAATGGTTGTTGCTATAATAATTATTTTTGTCAAGGAATAAACGAGAGAGGGAGAGGAAGGATGAATACACATTTCATATATTTTCTAAGGACATGTTTTGTTACATTGTATTTTGGTATTTGCGTATTTAAATGGTTTCAAATGAGAACAAAGGATGTTATTTTTAATAAGGATATTTTCGTTAAGGGTTGATGCCTGCTAGCAAAGACACACACTACTAATGAAATTAATATGTGTTAATATTGCCTAAGGAAGTCTATTATGGTTTTAATGAATTTTATTATTGTTTTCATAGTTATTATGGTAATGGAATTTTCTGGTAGAGTTCATGTTACTAACCAAGGTACATACATGTGTTGCCTTTAAATATAATATTTAGAAAAGCTATTTGTTTTCTGTGGTTTCAAATAATTTTGATATTTATATAGATTTGTTTTAGAACATAACTAGGTCTGGAATCCTCAAAACCCCATAACCACCATCATTTTTTTTTATTTTGCCTCATTTTCCATTCCCAACAGAGATTTTAATACCTCTCCCTTGGGACAGTGATATTTCCAAATCTATTCTAACTTTTCATTCATTCAATGTCATCACATCTCCATCATTTTATACACCAAACAAATCATTTTGCTAAGCTAACAAAAGTCTAGACGACCATGAACTAAACGAAATGAATCTTTTCAAGTGCAGCTTTTGTATAAACCAACCCATGGTTGAAGGAGGAGAAAATTATCTGTATATCCTTATTTGTTTTCCTTCTCCCACTTGCACCAAAAACTATACACCAAGTTCTTGCCGTAATTTGTGAAAATTAATTTCTAGCTATTATATGGCACATTAAGCTATTGTCAGTCGCATTATGCCAGTGTTCATCTAATTGTTTGCTGTAATAATAGCGAATTATGATGGCGGCTAGCAAATATACCACCTCCGTTTATTTTATGTCACAATAGATTTTACAAATAATAAATCATCTGCAGTTTTCAGATTTTCATTTCATGCCAGACATTGTTGTTGATTTCTTACAGAGTTGCTGCTGTCGTTCGTTGCTTGTCTCTTGTCTCTTTTTGAATTTTTCTTTTTTTTAATCCAAACTAAAATAACAACCTCAATTAGTTAATAGCAGCCGTCATAAGCAAATGTAATATGATATTTATGAAAGTAACCACACAGGCGAACAACTTTTAACCCATGTGCGGAGGTGGGGAGTCAAATTAAACGCTCTGGTATTATATTAATGATCTCTGGAGTAATAACTGAAAGACTAGCTTATTGGTAAGCGTTTAGAAAGAAATATGGAATTTTGAAGAATCAAAATAGGCTTTGAAATAGCATTGAAAAACTTCGACAAATGCTACGCTAACAAATTTTTATTTTTTCCAAAACAAATGTTTACAATATAATTATATATAACATTTTAGGGTGAACCTTTGTTGTTTTATATTTTTTTATATTAAATCTTTTGTAATTAGGATTTTATATTTAATATTTATATTTTACATTATATATTTTGTATTCCATATTTTATTTTTTATATGTTATATTTTTGGGATTTTATATTTAATATTTGAAAATTTTAATTGTATACTTTAAATTGTATATATTATATTTTATATATTTATATTTTATACTTAATGAGTTTAAATGACAACTTTTGATGGACTTTATGCTTGACAATTCAAAAATAGGTATTTTCTATATCACTTCTTCGGTCCATTTTCAAAACTATGATTTTAAATAATCAATAGGTTTTGTCCGTAACATTTCTTTTCTCTTACGGACTTAGTGGGATTTTTTCGGCCATTGATGCTGTTTAGCATTTATAATCGTCCATATCCCCTGTCTTTTTACTAAAGCGATCTAATTTTAGAAGTTAAAAAAATAGTTAAGTCGAATTCTCCCGCTTATTGAGACTTATATGTTTTTTCATGGCTGATGGACCGTTGAACCTCACTATTTAAGGAAATTTGTAAATATATCGTTTTTCTTGGTCGGAAGTGCAACCACCGTTGTCTCGAAAATTAATTTGCAAACCAATGCACTCCTAAGTATATCAAATATAGGGATTATAAAAGAATAAGCCCCGATAATTCGCCTATAAATAAAGGGCTTTTTGGACCACGTGACATTCCTAAAAATTTCATGAAATTAGGTTCAGTAGTTTTCAAAAAAATAATGCAATAAAATATGTACTTAGTATACACACAACCCCATTTGTATGCTGAAACTGATATAATCATAGGTTTGGCTTATACATAAAAGAAAGGCGTGGGGAAGGTACCCCACCTCCTCCGAAATTCGGAAAATATATATAACAACGGTAAACCTTGAGCTTTTACTGCAAATTTCATGGAAATTGGTTCAGCATTATTGGAGATATAACATATTTAAATAAAGCAGGCGTGGTCGGGTTTTTAGGCCCAAAGAAGTTCCTGAATTGCAGATTAATTTTTTTTTAAACCGATACATTAGTTATATTTGCAAATATAGCTTTTTTAAGGTGAGGTATCTTGCCCCCTCTGGAATTCAATAAAATATTTAGCATATTTCGGAGGCCATCCCTGTACATTCCCTGACAATTTCAAGAAAATTGGTTCAATAGTTTTGTACAGGTAACATATTTTAAAAAGTGGGCGTGGTCAAGTTTTTAGGTCCCAATAAGTAGGTAAGGTCAGAGGCACAACCACAGTTGTCTTGCAAATTAATTTCGAAACCGATACATTCGTAATTATTGTAAATATGTATAGCATTTTTAAAGAAATAGGGTATAGGGGAAGTACCCCGCCCCTTCCAAAATTCAACAAAATATGTAGCCTACTTTCTCCGGGGGGCCATCGCTGTACATTCCCTTACAATTTCCAGAAATTTAGTTCAGTAGTTTTTGTAGAAAAGATTAAAATTGAAAAAAGTGGGCGTGGTCAAACTTTCTTTGCATAAGAACCTAATTTGGGTTATGACGGACAATTCAAAAAAGAGTTATCCAAATCGTTCCAGCTGTTCTCAACTGTAGCCCTTACCAACGAACGACATTTGATTTTGTAGCCTATTTTCACCGGGGGCCATCGCTGTACATTCCCTGTCGGAAGTTTTTGCAGATTCCTGAACTACAATGCTCAGAGATGAGAAATATCAAGAAACAAAAAAATCGCCGGAGGGATTTTTAAATAAATCGCGATTTAAGTTCACATTTTTAGGGGTTCTGTAGGTTTTCACTACTTTGCTTGGAAACCGCGAGCCCTATGTAAACGGGCCCAAAGAAAATGTTGTACCTGTGAAAATTCTCCACAAGATTGACCTTTATGATATTTTCGTAGGTTTTACCGTTTTTGAGATATAGAAGTTCAAATTGAGACAATGCACTGACTGTATCGCCTCCTTATAAAACAATGTCATTACTGCAATTTCCCAAATTAAACTTATATATCTTGAAAAAGGTACAACCTAGGAAAAAATAAATCATCAAATCTTATAGAGAATTTTCACAGCTACAACATTTTCTTTAGACTCATTTCGATACGACTTGCGGTTTCCAAGCAAAATCGTGAAAACCTAAAAAAACCCTAAAATTGTGAATTTTGATCGCGATTTATTTAAAAATCCCTCCGGCGATTTTTTCTGTTTTTTTATTTTTCTTATCTATGAACATTGCTGTTTCAGAATCCGCAAAATCTTCCCATGTGTAAGCGGTTTTCATCAAAAGTTAGTTAAGGCGCACTGAGCATGATATAGCTTTATAATGAGGCTATGCAGTCAGTGCATTGTCTCAATTTGAACTTTTATATCTCAAAAACGGTAAAACCTACGAAAATATCATAAACGTCAATCTTGTGGAGAATTTTCTTTAGGCACATTAACATAGGAAATGCGATTTCCAATCAAAATCGTGGAAACCTAAAGAACCCCTAAAAATGTGAATTTAAATCTCGATTTAATTGAAAATCCCTCCAGCGATTTTTTTTTGTTTCTTCATATTTCTCATCTATGAGCATTGTTGTTTCAGAATCTGCAAAAACTTCCCAGGTGTAAGCACCTTCCATTTAAATTTTGTTAAGGCACACCGTGACTAAATTTGATATTTTGGTCTTATGTTTCTTCCCTTGAGCCTGCCCATCTCATTTGTTGCGACTTTGATTGCTATAAGATTTAGGTTGATAGTTTGATATTTCTCAACCTATAGTGAGTCTGATAAACTATATTTATTATTTACATACATTATGGGGTACCTTCCCATTTGACGACCCTATTACTTTTCATTTAATGGCATTATAGATTGTAACAGGAGTCATCACTCTTACATGCCACAATTCTCAATACGATAATAAAGCAAAAATATTAATTTTTGTAGTTTAATTATTTGGGGTTACTTCCCCCGTCATTACCTACTTAGATTGGTTTGAGCATAACTTCTAATGAGTTAAAAGCTTTTCAATCTTATAGTTCTTAAAATAGATGATATTTGATATTAGTAGCTCAAAGGGGAATACTGCTCCCCCATCCCGTTCATTGTGTAAGAGATGACGTATACTTACTTCCCAATTAGTTTGACCAAATTTGGAGAATATACGAGTATATATTACCATTCTACAAATATTCGCATATAAAATTAAAATGGATGATATTTGATATTAGTAGCTCAAAGGGGAAAACTGCTCCTCTTTACCCCACCCCGCTTATTTTGTAAGAGATGACGTGTACTTACATCCCACGTAGTTTGACCAAATTTGGATGCTATATCTGTCATCATTCTATAGATATTTGCATATGCAACTCACATTTGTTGGAGGTACCTCCGATTCTGATGCTATATCTCCAGATCAACGCGAAATTTCAAAAAATAAATTTCAGAGTATTTTACAGAATCGCCTGAAATGAAAATAGGCTATGCTGTTTTTTTTTTTCAGTTTTCAGTCCATAAGGCACAAACATATTTTTATTTTATATATGGGGATTTCTGAGTGAAATCGGTCACTTTTTCAAGAAGAGGTTTTTGATTTCCTTTATTCTTTGCTGCGATGATGCTGCTGATTATCAAAACATTTTAGTATATTTTCAGATTTTTTGGACTAACGGTTCCAGAGATATCGCGCCTTGAAAAAGTCAAATTCTGTAAAAACTACATGCACAGAAATACTCATAACTTCTTTAATATTGGTCCAATTTGAAAAAATCTTTAATTGTATGTTTTGTTGTTTTATCAGCTATTAACTAACAAATAGCAAAAAAAATGCACAGTGGGCTTGTATGCTATTTTCGCGATTTAATATGTAAAATCAATTTTTAAAGATGTTCGACCCCTTCGATTTTCTTTAAATTTTTTTGTAGTAATTTTACAAAAATTAATTATTAATATTAATTACAAAAATTTTATGTTCTATGTGGTAATGGGATTCGGACGATTACTATTTTTTCTGAATTTTTTAAAATTTTTCAATGCAATTTTCCCTTTATAACTTGGTCCAAAATTAGTATTTCCTGTATATTTGATGATAAGAGTACATATTTATCATTATATATTATATATTTATTATAAAAAATATAAAAAAAATGCACAGTGGGCTTTAATGGAATTTTCGTTGATGCATTTTCAAAATCGAAAAATGACGCAGTTATTAAGATGTTTGAGATAATGTCATAAATATAAAATCAAAACAAAAATTTATAAATGAAAGTTTTATTTTTTTTAATAAATTAATAAATGTTGCACAATGTTATAAAGGAAAAATTGAAGTGACAAATTTTAAAAAAGTCGGAAAAAATTGTAATCGTCCGGATCCCATTACCACATAGGACTTAAAATTTTTGTAATTGAACGTAGTTTAATACAAAAAAAAAAAAAATAAAGAAAATCGAAAGGGTCGAACATCTTTAAAAATTGATTTTAAATATTAAATCGCGAAAATAGCATCCAAGCCCACTGTGCAAATTTTTTTGCTATTTTTTATTTAATATCAGATAAAACAACAAAACATACAAAAAAGATTTTTTTCAAATTGGACCAATATTAAAGAAGTTATGAGTATTTCTTTGCATGTAGTTTTTACAGAATTTGACTTTTTCAAGGCGCGATATCTCTGGAACCGTTAGTCCAAAAAAAATCTGAAAATATACTTAAATGTTTTGCTAATGAGCAGCATCACCACAGCAAAAAATAAAGGAAATCAAAAACCTTATCTTGAAAAATTGTCCGATTTCACTCAGAAATCCCCATATATAGATTTCTTTTATTTTATTTATATTTTATTTCTTATATTTTATGTTTTATAGTTTATATTTTATTTTTTATAAATTATATTTTATATTTTAAAGTTTATTTTTTATTATTATTATTATTTTAATTATTTTAATTTTATTATTTTTTATTTTTATTGGATATTTTATAGTTTACAAAATTAATATTATTTTGTCGTAATTTTTAAAAATTAAGTACAAATTCAAGGTAATTTGGAAGTCTTTTAAAGCATTTCCATTCGCTAACTTCTAAACCTTGCCCATTACTTAAATACAAAATACCTTCCTCCATTGCCTTTAAATCGCCTTTCAAGGTCACCTTTATTGTTAAAGTACCATAGCATAATATATAAAGAAGCCAATCTGCTACCATTTTAGCCATAACTTAATTTACTGCTATTAATGTTGTTTTTCTTTGCATAACCTAATATAATTATACGTAACAAGCAATAATCAATTATAAAGCAATTTATGCCATGACAAAAAGTTTTCTGTTAGAAAAGAAACAAACTATTTTAATGAAATATACAAAGGGCAAATTAACGGTAAATTATAACATAGAATGAATGAAAGAGAATAGTTAAAGAATAATTTAAAACGCATTTTAAAGTTATTAGTTTAGTTTTGTTAATGGTTTAAATAAATTGCTCAAGGGTAACTAGCCTCGGAAGCAGTTGTAATGAAAAACAAAAACTAACAAATCATTATTTGAACTTTCTTTTCATCGAAAACATTAATTTATTTTATTTGCTCATGTGGTTTATGCCACATTTCCACATAAATTCGCTGACATAAAATTCGCAAAACGTTGATTTTCCAACATTTCGGCGCAAAACTTGCCATCCAACTTCACTGTTATGGCCAAAATGGTCATAACTTTTATTTCCTCAAAGCACGACCACATTACCTGAAACCTAAATGGCTAAAAATACATTAAAACGATCATTTAACGATCTTCACAAGCGATTTGAGTTCAACATAAAACCCACATCATTCGAAGGCATAAAAATAAATAAATTGTGACAATTAACCACTCTTAAACACCTACTCTGAACATATGTGGTTGGTTGGTTAGTTGTTTGGATGGTTGAGGCTGATTGTCTGGCATTATGGAACACTATGGTCGTCAGGTCTTTGATGGTGACTTGATTTTCTTTAACTTGTTTCTTGATTTTTCTTTTTTCTTCTTCTTTCTACATTGGTCATGCGCACAGTAATAATCTAGTACGAATAGTTGTAGTAGTAGTTTGATCTATGGCGTTGATGCCGGTTGTGAGTGTACTCTGCTCTGCTGTGACAGCCACCTACTTTTGATTTTCGATTTGCAAAAACCATAGACTTGTTAAGTTGCTTGTTGTTTTTGCAGAAGACATGTCGTGTAGTGAGTGAGCGAGCGAGTGTGTGGTGTTATTGACTGAATGGATGGAAGCCTGCCTCAATAGTTTGTTGGCTGTTTGGCAACCAATGCTCCAAGACCAAGCCACCAAGTTTAGTTTATGTTGATGGCAGGTCAGGCCGGCTTTTTTATGACTAGTTTAAACGTTTGTGTTGTTGTTTTATGCCGCCACAGTCACCACCAACCACCATCATCCACAAGTACTGCTCTCATGGTGCATTCATTGCAGCAGCAGGTATTCTGGCTAACAACATTCGTTACCAAAAATCAACAACAACAGCAACAATGCCAGCAATAACCAGTTAGATAAAGTTAGTTATAGTAAAGTCTTGCCTTGGCCAAAAACCAAATCTATTTGTGCTTTTTGTTTTTGAGTTTTTTTTTTGGAACGCAACAGGAAAACCTAACGGTTTATTAAGACAAATAGAAACTTGTTTGGAGTCTTTATTGAAGAGGGGCTCTACTTTATTGCATTTGTTTGACCAACACAATGGCGAATTTGACGATCATGATGATGATGGGTAAAAAAAGTTATAGATACCGGAATGATTTATAAATAATAATAAAAAAAAATAATAATAGCCTTAACCGAAACTAGAAAGGTAAGTATGTACAAGTACATAATATGATTTACCAAAGAGGATAACCAGAATGGAGAGCAAAACAAGATTTTTAAGAACTAAATTGCTTGTTAGCAGGTGCCTAACTTGAGTGAACATAACCTATATATGTACGTAGGAACATATGTATGTTGTTTCGATTGGGTGGGTTAGAGGGAACACCACCATGGTACTGGGTCTTGCCGACGACAATTGACCACTTTTAAAAAACACAAAAAAATATATTAAGGAATATTTCCAAAATTCAAAGGTTGTTTCTGTATTTTTATATCCCACATCACACTGTGATAAGGGGTCACGGTGCTCTTGAAGCAACTTTAAATGAAAGGTGCTTACACCTGGGAAGTTTTTGCGAATTCTGAAACTACAATAAGATGATAGATGAGAAAAATCAACAAGTAAAAAGTCGTTAAGTTCGGCCGGGCCGAACTTTTTATACCCTCCACCATAAAATAGTCTTAATTAAAATGGAATAATTAGGGTCCTTTCACAATTTTAAGTGGAACAACTTTTCGACAATGGATAGACGCCTACTGCCCCCCACTATTGCTTAAATTACACTATGAACACAAAGGTTGGGGCAGATAATTCCTTTTGGAGATTAAAAACCCCGAAGGACAGATGCGCCGTGAGTCGAACTTCCGCCTTATGGAGTGATGCAATTTTTGCAAGCCATCATGAATTAGCATTATATCTTTGTTTGTTGTTTTTGTAGAGCACTTAAGCAACAGTGAACAAAGATATAACGCTAATTCCTGATGGCACACAGGGTCTCTAACAAAAATTTCATCACGCCATAACGCGGATGTTCGGGGTTCATAATATACCCACCAAGGCCTTTCTTCCCCTAGAGGAATTTTCCGTGCCCCAGACTTTCACCTCCATTTCGTTGCACAGTGTTATCTAATCTAATCTAAAAAAATGTGTTCAGCTAGGTGAAAGGTACCACCTACGGGGCTATATCATAGAGTCAACCTATCTTTAAATTTTTTGGCGGAAGCTGCAGAGTACTTCAAGAGTCAAATTGAGGGTAGTCTCATCAAAACAGACCCTCAAAAATGGACCCACGTTGACGAATTTTAGTGAAGAAATTTTGTGACCACTGAAATTCCCGAAAATCGGAGGTACAGTTATATGGGGGGATATACCAAAACATGGACCTATATTGATGATTATTTTTGAATAGTCAAAATTGTAGCTAAAATTCTCAAACTACCGATCATTACAGCTAGTTCGGTTAAAAATTGCAGCTAATATTCTCAAAATACCGAAAATCGGGAGGTACCGATATATGGGGGCTATACCAAAACATGGCGATGACGATGTTTCGTGGAGATATTTCATGACCACTGAGAACCTCAAATGTCAAATTACAGCTAGTTCGGTTGAAAATTGTAACTAAAATGCTCAAAATACCGATAATCGGTAGGTACGGTTATTAGGGGGCCATACCAAAACATGGACCTATGTTGACGATATTTGGTGGAGATATTTGATGGCCACTGAGAACCTCAAATGTCAAATTGCAGATAGTTAGGTTACAAATTGTGGCTAAAATTTTCAAAATACCGAAAATCGGGAGGTACCGTTATATGGGGACTATACCAAAACATGAACCCATGTTGACGTTGTTTCGTGGAAATATTTGATGGCCACTGAGAACCTCAAATGTCAAATTGCAGATAGTTTGGTTAATAACTGTGGCTAAAATTCTCAAAATACCGATAATCGGAAGGTACCGTTATATGGGGACTATACCAAAACATGGACCTATGCCCATATCCTTTGGGATATAAGTTTCTTGATCACTAGGAACCCTAAGTGCCAAATTATAGCTAATTCGGTCAGCAAATGTGGCGAAGAACGTCAAAATACCTCAAATCCGGAGGTACCGTTATATGGGGGCTATACCAAAGAGTGGACCGATATAGCCCAACTTCGAACTTCACCTGCCTATGGAAAAAAGACCCTCGGGTGCAAAATTTCAGCACTCTATCTCAATTATTACGGACGGACATGGCTAGATCGTCTTAGAATTTTATCCTGATCAAGAATATATATACTTTATAGGGTCGCAAATGATTAGTTCGATGTGTTACAAACGGAATGACAAACTTAATATACACTCCATACTATGGTGGAGGGTATAAAAAAACAAAAAAAAAAAAAATCGCCGGAGCGCTTCAAGTTGACGTTTTTAGGGTTTTTTAGGTTTTCACGATTTTGATTGGAAACCGCAAGTCCTATCGAAAAGGAGCAAAAGAAAATCTTGTAGCTATGAAAATTCTCTACCAGATTGACCTTCACGATAATTTTGTAGGTTAAACGGTTATTGAGGTATTGAAGTTAAAATTGGGACAATGCATTGACTGTATCGCGACCTTATAAAACAATGTCATACGTCTTAAGGGGTGTTTACACTAGCCATCAATGTCATATGACCTGAAAATTTCCATCGTTATACGGTCGTTAATGTGTGCAATATTGGGAATTTTCCTTACGCAATTTACTTTTTGCGCCCACACCAGCAAAAATGCAGTTAAATTATGATGGCTAGTGTAAATACCCCTTTAACAAACTTTATGTACCGCATACACCAGGGATGTTTGTGAGGATTTTGAAGCAGCAATGTTCATAGGTGAGAAAATTCCAAAAACAAGAAAAAATCGGGGAGGGATTTTTAAATAAATTTTCACGATTTTGCTTGGAAACCGCAAGTCCTATCGAAATTGGACTAAATAAAATGTTATAGCAGTGAAAATTCTTAACAAAATAGACCTGCATAATATTTTCGTAGGTTTTACCGTTTTTGAGATATAGAAGTTCAGATCAATCATTCATATTTTTTTCTCATGTCTTCAGGATTTTGCTTGACAACCGGAAGTCCAATCGGAATAGGAATAAAGAAAATGTTGTAGCTGTGAAAATTCTTTACAAGATTGGCTTTCGTATCTTTTTCCTAGGTTGTACCAGTTTTGAGATATACCAATTTAAATTGGGAAATTGCAGTCATGACACTGTTTTATAAGAAGACGATACAGGCAGTGCGTTGTCCCAAATTGAGCTTCTATATCTCAAAAACGGTAAAACCTACGAAAATACCATAATGATCAATCTTTAAGCGAATTTTCATAGCTACAACATTTCCTTTTATCCCATTTCGATTGGACTTGTGGTTTCTAAGCAAAATCGTGAAAACCTAAAAACCCTTAAAAACGCCGACTTGAATCGCGATTTATTTATTTATTTTTTTTTTTTTAAATTGGGGAAGTTACATTTTTTATCCAAAGGACGAACCTTATTTATTATGGTAAGAATCTGTTCAGATTTGGATATAGCTTTGTTCAGATTTATATTTTCGTCCGATTTGAGATATTTGATGCACCAAACACGCCATATCTGCCCACTTTTGTTGAAATTTAGTACAAGTGACGGAATTCGGTATAGAAATAAATGTGCCAACTTATATCGATATCGGTTCAGATTTGGATACAGCTCCCATATATATTTTCGGCCGATTTCACGTATTTGCTGCACCAAACACGCTATATACATCCGATTTCGATGAAATTTGGAATGGCTGACGAAATTTTGTATACAAATAAATGCGCCAAATTATATCGATATCGGTTCAGATTTGGATGCAGCCCCCATATATATTTTCGGCCGATTTGTGGTATTTTATGCACCAAACACGCCCTACCTGTCCCCAATACATTCGTCAATCATGGGAAAGCTGATTGGCCGAGTTTCAGAGAGTTCACCAATCACCACTGCAGGGAATTGCCCAATCCTTCTGATGTTCGGGTAGCGGAAAGGACTATCCGAGACATCATCAATGCTGCAGCCGCTCGCCATATACCTGCTGGTCGAATACCCAAAGTAAGACCAAATTTCCCAGCAGAGCCGACGGGATTAGCAAATGAGCGTGATGAGCTTCGTCGAACCAACCCCGACGACCCCAGAGTCAGGGAGCTGACACTGGAAGTTAACAGGCTGGTCGGCGAACATAAGCGGAACCCCGAAAGGAGGGATGACAGGACCTCAGTCACGTTTGGCGACGTTACGTTGACTGACCCGAAGAGGTGTGCAAGTTACTTCAATCGACTGTTTGTCGAGCACCCCGA
Source organism: Musca autumnalis (assembly GCF_047663935.1). NCBI lineage: Eukaryota > Metazoa > Arthropoda > Insecta > Diptera > Muscidae > Musca > Musca autumnalis. Next base: position 40,891,660 of record NW_027412088.1, on the reverse strand, counting down.
GCGTGACGGGGCGAAGATAAGAGTGTTACGTCGCATCAGATCTCTTTCTGCCGAGGATGAACTATCACAGTTTACAATGGATGATGTTGCGAATGCCATCAGGAACGCTAAATCATCCAAAGCGTTGGGCCCTGACGGAATTTTCATGGTAATGTTGAAACAGCTGGATGAGCCGGGAGTGGAGTATCTCACTAAAGTTCTCAACCTGTTGCTAGCCACCCTTGTTGTTCCCGAAGTCTGGAAAATGGGTATGGTGGTTCCGCTACTGAAGCCAGGCAAGGATGCCAGCAAAGGTGAATCGTACAGGCCGATTTCGCTTTTGTCACCCGTAGCGAAGACCCTTGAGGCCTTAGTCCTCCCCAGCATTAGAAATAGCTATCAAGTTGCCGATCATTTGCATGGATTCCGTAACCAGCACAGTACGACAACAGTGCTGCACGCCATCTACACACATATTTGACGAGGACTCAACCAGGAGCGGCCGTGTAATAGAACAGTGATGGTGGCGCTTGACTTATCAAAAGCCTTTAATACTGTCAAGCACTCCACGCTGTTCGAGGACATCGAGCAGACAACCTTTCGGCCAAGTCAGAAACGATGGATAATCAACTATATGTGTGGTCGCCAGTCATATGTGGAGTTCAGGAACAAGAAATCCAAGCCCCGTGAAACAGGGAGTTCCTCAAGGAGGGGTGATATCTCCGGAACTGTTTAACCTCTACTTTTCCGGTATTCCGCCCCCTCCAGACGGCATTGAGATCGTAACGTATGCGGATGATTGTACGATCCTGGCGTCAGGTACCTACCCTGATGATGTCTGTCAGAGACTGAACTCCTATTTAACCGATCTTACCACCTTTTTCCACGCGAGGAATATGCAGATAACCGCCACTAAATCGACGGCCACTCTGTTCACCACATGGACGGCGCAGTATAGAAGAGAGTTGAATATCAGAGTCGACGGTAGCAGAATTCCGACTACAAACTGCCCCAAAATTCTAGGGGTCACATTCGACACCACTTTCACGTCATCCGCGCATGCCACAGCTATCTGCGATAAACTGAAATGTAGGAACAAGGTCCTCAAGTCCCTAGCCGGCAGCACTTGGAGTGCAGATAAAAAACCTTGTTGACCACGTATAAAACGATAGGTCGGTGGTCTGTGGTAAGCTATGCGGCGCCAGTTTGGTCCCCGAATTTATGTGATACGCAGTGGGATAAGATTCAAATTTGTCAGAACGCCGCCCTGAGAACAGCAACAGGGTGCCTCTACAGTGTACCATCTACATGAGGAGGCAAAGATTCTTCCAGTACGACAACATAATGAGATGCTATCGTTGCAGTACTTGCTCGGGTGTTACCGTGAAAGCAATCCCAATCACCATCTGCTGGCCACCGATACACCCAGGCATATCAAGAAGGATATTCATGCACTAGAGACGACGGTCCAACAACATAGGAGAGAACCTCTAGATCAACAGGCATATCAGGCAGGTTTGAACAGCATTCACACGGACACAGTTGCTAAGACCATAAGCAATTATTGTGTGAATGCAGTCATCGGAGCACATCCCCCATCTATCGCAGCTGAAGAGCGTCAGCTGCCACGACAAACCAGAGTAGTTTTGACTCAATTACGCTCGGGATATTGCAGTCGCCTAAATTCCTATTGGGCGGGAATCGATCGCTCCGTGCAAGACATCTGCCCAGTTTGCGGCATGGGCCTGCACGATACTAAGCACCTTTTCAACTACCCCGCCAAGCCTACTCATCTGACTCCAGTGGATCTGTGGTTACATCCCATCGAAGTAGCCAACTTCCTGGAACTGGAGATATACCCAGAGCCAGATTGAACAGGAGAACGAACATACAAATATAATAATAAAACACTGTTACAACAACAACAACCTGTCCAATTTTGATGAAACGTGGAATGTGTGACTGTTTTTTGTTTCAGAAATAAATGTGCCAAATTATATTGTAATCGGTCCAGATTTATATATTTTACATATTCACAGTAGTGTAGGGTATCACAGAAGGGTGATAAGACTGTGTACTCCAATTACAGGGGCATAAGTCTGCTCCCCATGTCTGATTTTGGTATTCCTGCAAAGCTCATTCGGCTTTGTAGAATGACATTAACTGAGACGAGATCCTCAGTTAAAATAGGAAAGAACCTCTCCGAAGAGTTTATTACCAAAAGAGGTTTCAGACAAGGAGACGGCCTGTCGTGTGATCTATTCAACATCCTGCTGGAAAAAGGTCATACGAGACGCGAAGGTCAAACGAAATGGAACGATATACACGAACAGCCATATGTTACTGGCTTATGCCGACGACATTGACATCATGGGTCGATCGGTAAAGGAAGTAACTGTCGAAAGAGAATCAGCTAAAGTTGGTCTGGCAGAAACGGCGAAAAAACCAAGATGATGGTATCGACGCGTAATATAACCACAAACCCCGCACCATTTGTGAATGTTGGTACCTACAATTTTGAGGTAGTAAAGGACTTCGTCTACCTCGGGTAGGGTATCACATCCCATGATCCTTTCCTTACAGTTTTTTTTTTAAATCCATACACTAAAGAAAAAGAACTTAATTGTTACATTTTGTCCGATTCAAAAATTAGTTCAAAGATAAAAAAGCCCGCCTCAGATCACATTCATGCCAAACAAAGGAAAAATCATACATAAATCAAAAAAATTTAGTATGTACTTATTTGTAAATCATAGCGGTTTCATAAATTTGTAAACAAAGCGAGGTCAAGCAGAAAGAACGAATCGTTATTGCCCCGCTAGTGTTCAACTTTGGAAAATCAAAAAAAAAAGAAATATTAGAAACAACTGATTTTTGATTTTCTAAAAATAAATCGTCAACATCGACATCAGTGTGGAGTGTGGAGTTTTGAGTGAATTCACATAAGCGTGACCAGAACAAATGCCACGGAATCAATTTGTCAGTTCTTCATGCATACAATGAATGCAGAGGAAGACATTAACAATGGCAACATAAATGAAGCAAAGCAAAACGCAGAGAAACACAAAAACTGACACCGCAACAAAATATCATTTGAGTTTTAATTAACTCAGTATTCAATTTGTTGTTGTTCTACATTAATTTTTAGAATAGAGTCATTTAGTTTTATGTACGTATGTATTATATCATTAAATTTTAATTAAGCATATAGAACTAAGCTATAGAGAATGAACTATGTTGGACATGCCGTTCGGAATCAGCACTAAAAAAAAATAAAAGATGATTGTCATATGTCACTGGGACAAAAATAGAATATAACTGCAGCGCTCATTGATAAAATGGAAGAAGTCTCTCCTTGTATCTTCGGATAGGTTTGAGGAATATTTTTATTCGGTGAATTGGAACTAAACTCACATTTTGTTGGTAATTAGTCACAGGTTTTGTCAGAACCCATTCAAAGGGTAAATCCCTCATCCCTTACTTATTGCCCTTTTACGAATGACAATAGGTAATCACCATGTGTTTATTAATTTCTTACCACATACGGAGAGCTATTTCCCAAACTTCTTAAAGTAACTAAAAAATTAAAAAATAAATTTTTAATGTCCTCCTTTTAAAGACAAAAATTAATGATTTATTTTTCACAGTCTTGCCATTTAATTAACAAATCATCAATCATATTGTTTTCAATTTTCTTTCACAGCGCTTAAATAAAGAAAAATAAAATTTAAAAATCGAAACAAAAAAACACCAATCAACCACCAGCTTCGTTAAGCCAACCAACAACCACACATCATTCACATCCTCTCTTTGTGTAAATAAGATGAATCTGTTATTACTGAGCCATGGTGTGAAAATAAAAAAAAAAAACTGATTATGAGAGATATAAGCAACGCATCAGTATATCTATAACTGGTCGTATCCATCAAAACGCAATGCTTTTAACAAACATTCATACCAAACGTACGTTGATGTGTGTGTTCTCACACATTCATCATAAAGTCAGAAATTTTGAATACATATTTTTCTTTTCACAACTTATAACCATGTAGTAAAATGTCCGAACTTTTTGAATGTTGGAATATGAATTGTATATTTTGGTGAGTTTTTTTGTCGGTGGGGAGATATATTGTATTTTTTGTTGTTGAAAAAATTCAAATGCATATTAAAGTAATTATGCACGCACATGCTGATTTTGAGTTTTTTTTATATATTTTGAATACGATAAAAAACACACAATTTGTTACGCTGTAAGATATGCGTCTCTTTTGGACAATAGATAATTTTTAAACAAAGACAAAATAATCATAATTGAGGTAGGTTTGGGCTTCCAAAGTCGCGAATTGAAGTACCTATCATAACCTATGAACTTGCTACCATTAGTTTCAATAATGATGCAATGAACTGCTATAGGGATTTTAAGCAAATCAATCATGTGATGAAAATGTGGAAACATTATTATATAAAATGTACTTACAAGATATCTGTAGGGCAAATTGTATTCTTTTTATGTTTACATACCTGAAAGAAGAAAAAATACACGTTATTAAAAACAAGTAAAAAAGAATCAATTAGTCTTGACGACAGTTAAAATTAATGTAATAACAGAGTGATGAAGATATTGTTAATTTCAAAACTAACAATCAGAAATTGATTTTCCTGGCCAAAACGCCAATTTTTTGTCGTCACCGATTGCTAATTTCTATATGGGACTCGATAAGTCAATATTATGAAAGTGTATGCTTTGCGAGTTCCTACAGATCACAATTTTCCCCGATTTTGAGAAACGCGTAATTTTTGCAAATTACTCGAGAAGGAAATTGCTATTTCTCGGAAACTTTATCATATATTAGATTCATTGTTTATTGTTAGATTTGTATGATTACACTGTGCAAAACGAAAAAAATTTACCATATTCTGATACCGCAGCATGATAGGAGACCCAAAAAAAGAATACACGTGTTTCGGCGTTTCGTCCCATCACGTCGAATTTCGCGGTTATGGGCTTCCAAAAGTCTGAGGCTTTGGTATCAAAAAGGATCACATTGTCAGGCTCATATCCCCCAAACCATTGGCTTATTTTGAAGTACAGGTAGTATAGAGTATGTTTCAAAAAATGTCAACTCGATCGGAGCAAAATTGTCTGAGATATGAGCATTGACAGGGAACAATTTATTGTGATATGTATGTAGCATGGAAATTTTAAACGCGTGTTTCTTGAAATGGCATCTTTGATGTCGGTGCAAACGATAGCTCTAAAACGAATCAACCGATCTTCATATGGTTTGGTGAGCTTATTATATACATAAAAAGTTTGTCTTTAAGTAAGACAGATTTTTTTTAATTGTCAATTTTTTAGTTAAAATCGAAATTTTGACTTTGACAGCCCACAATTTTTTAACCGATTTTTTTAAATTGTTTTTCGCTTAAAGATAAGATTATTAGGTTATTAAAACGACCACAAAAATAAACGAAGATCGGCCTATCCGTTCGAGCTATCGTTGACACCGCAAAACGCTTTTACGCCATTTACCACAAGACTATGCAATATTTTTCAACAACAAAAATTCCACAAGTAGTTTAAGATGTGCTCTTTCAGGTAGATCTACCTAAAACTATTGGTAGTTTCTAAAAAAAAAATTCATGAAAATGAGTTTCTTTGCCTGCACAACTAGGGGCAACATTTTAAGAATTTTGATTTCCACTCTGAGGTAAAGTTGTAGTATTTGTCATAAGGAACAAAACTTGTCAATACACAAAATCCATCAAAGGTCATCTTCAAGGTAAAAAATTCTTTTAAATTTTATTTCGGGTTTTAGTCCATTCGTGGAAACAGTCAGCTACAAACTTGTGCCATAGACCTCAGCAAATAAATTTCTTGACTGCACGAACTTTCTAGGAGCAGTCCTCAAAGGTGAAAATAGCAACAAAAGTATAAGAATATTAAATTTTTTTTCGATTTTTCTTCGATTTTGGTTCATAGATACCAAACCGTTCAAAATTTAAAGAAACAACCAACTACTAAAATGTGCCTTAGATCTCAATGAAAGGTCAGAATGGGGTAAAAGTTTTAAATAATCGACTTTTCTCAGGTTTTCGTACATAGAGTCTAAACCGTTCAAAATTCAAGGAAACAACCAACTACAAAAATATATCTGACATCACAATAAACAAATTTTTTATGAATCGATCTTAAAAGCAAAAATAGCAAAAAACCAGTTTTATTGAATTAAACAAACTTATTAATAAGTTACAGTAGCGTTTATATAATTAACCTATTTTATTTTTCTTCAGGTACTAAATTTTAGTGAAATTACAAATTTAGTGGACTAGAATTTTTAGGGAACAGTGCCTTAGAGTGTCTTCGTGCAGCGCATGTATAATTTGTTACTCGTCACATTTAACGCCGTTTTTAATTTGTTGAAATTACATACGAGTTTTTTACGAGTTATATGAAAAAAATTAAAATTTTTTAACTTTTCTAAAAATTTAGTTTTTAATTTTGTTTAAATATTTTTATACCCTCCATCACAGTATGGACCCTATAAGGTATATAATCTTGATCAGGATAAAATTATGAGTCTATCTACCAATGTCCGTCTGTTCTAATCCACAAAAATGGAGATAGGACGCTGGAAGAAGTGTCTTTTGCTCGCAGGCAGGCAAGTCCGATGATGAGCTTATCGGTCCTCGTTTTGGTGTAGCACCCATATAACGGTATCTCCCAATATTAGACATTTTGACGTTTGTAATCATATTTCGAACCGAATTAGCAGCTATTAACTAAATTATAGACATAGAACCCGGTTTTGGTATAGCCCTCATTAGGGTGGTTTTAAAAAATCATTCCATATTCCGATTTGGTCAAACTTTGGCAGTCTTAAAAAATCCGACATCGATTTTTTTCCTTTGGTTTAAAACCACTTTACAGTATCTCCATATTTTCGGTATTTTGAGGGTTTTAGCTAAAATGTTTATTCGATGTAGCTGTAATTTGACATTTTAGGTTCTCAATGGTCACGAAACTTCACCGCCAAAAAATCGTCAACATACAGTGCCGTTCACATTAATAGAACCCCCTACCATTTTTTTCAACCTCCATATTTTTCGATTTATGCTGGATATGAAGTGTTGAAGCTTAATCATTCATTTGTTTTCAAATCCAATTTATATAAGAATTATACAACGAAAGCAAAAAAGGTCAACAATTTAAGTAAAAAATTTGGCTCATTTGAATAGAACCCCACTTTAAAACTTGGGTATACAGAAAGACTGTATTAGAATATCGATACATATTCACTCTTAATTGAAAACGAAGCACTTTTAGTAATATTCAGTAAAAGGATACCGCTCCTGCTCAAGGATACATCCGTATATCCTGTTTTGGCGAGGATTCATATTATTTCATGTGAAATGCCTAACAAGGCTTGCCTTTTTCTTTCAAGAAGTTTATTTTTGGAAGAGTACTATCTCCTAGAGTCGAATATTTTAAGCATGAGTCATTTGCCACTGTAAAATATGGCTACTTATTCAGGATATCCGAATTTCCGCTGAACCATTTTAGTTTTGACGACTCAATGTGTACAAAAGTTTATAAAATCATGCTGACATTTCCACTCTGGACTTCCGAAAATGCTTCTCACAATGTGTTAGTTGTCGTGGGTATTTGGGGTGAAGTAAGTTTTCAATATAGAGTGACAGTGTGGTCCACTTTTGCCCCGTGTAGCCCCCATATAATGTCTCCCCATTTTCGGTATTTTGACTTATTATACACTCAGCATTTATGCTAACGAGTGTATATACACTTTCATATGGTCAAAATGTGCCACATCGAAATAATGGTTTAAGACCCCAAGTATGTTTGGACGAGATGTGTTTCAGACAACTTGGAATTGATTTAGCCATGCCCGTCCGTCTGTCTGTTTGGCTGCAGCGTACGAAAACTCTCGAACGGGTCAACCGATTCGGCTCAAAATTTTAATCTCGTAACATTTTGTCCAAACTTAGTTTAAGTTCGGAGATGGGTTTTATCGGTCCACTCCTTCCGGTACCTCCCCACAAAACTAAGGAAATGTTCGGAAAATTTGTGCGCACGATAACTCTTGAAGGGAGTAACAATTTTGTCCCTACTTTGCACATCGTAAAATTTCTACCAGACTTAGACACAAAATTTCAAAAAAAGTTCAGTTTAGGACCTGCTCTTGAGCCGCTTTGATTTTTGTTCTAGCAACTTCTATTCACTGTCCTCTATACGACAGTACAAGTTTCATCAGGGGCACGTCCATACTTCCTGAGAAAATAGCCTGAAATAGCCCTATGACACCGTGTGTAGTGGTTGGAGCGCAAGATAACTCTTGAACCGATCTGCCGATTCAGTTCAAAATTTTGCCTTCGTAATATTATGTCCAAACTTAGTTTAAGTTCGATAATAAGCCTTATCAGGCCTCTCCTTCAGGTACCTCCCCCCAAGAGTTCAAAACTATTCGGAAAAATTGTGCGCATGATAACTCTTGATGGTAGTGACCGATTTGGTCCATACTTTACACATTCCAATATATCTATCAAATATATATCAGGTTTGAATATGTACTATATTTGTCCACTCCTCCCACACAAAAATGTGGATAAGTTTACTTTAAGAACTGCTCTGGAATCACTTCCATTTTTGTTGAAGCAACTTTCATTCGCTGCCTCAATTACGACGGTAAAAGTTTTTTCAGAGGCAAGTCCATACTTCTTGAGAAAACAGCCCGAAAAGTCTAAAAACCCTCTATGGCACCATGTAGTGGCTGGAGAGAACGACAACTCTCGAACCAAATACTGAGTTGATCCACACTTTGCATATCGTAATATTTCTTCGAATATTAGACGAAATTCGAAGGTGGTGCTTGTAGGTCCACTCCTTCCGATACCTCCCCCCAACAAAAATTCGAAAATATTAGCTAATATATCGATATCTCATAAACAGAGCAATCCGGTTAAGGGTCTGTGCGAGCATCCCTTGAAAATGTGTTCCTAGTGGTCCTGTTTACAGCGATATCATGTTTTTCGTAGGCAAGTACATGCTTCCTGATATAATGGTCCAAAACCTCTGAATTATATGGTGACAAACTGAAACGACATGTGGTCGCTATATCTATCGATGGGAATGACACCCAAAATAAGACCCACTTTCGAAATGGAATATGTCGGTCCATTCCTTCAGATACCTTCTCCGCCAAACTTTCATACGCCCAAAATTTTCAAAACCCCTTATACATATATACATTTTTTGAAAAAAAAAGTGTTTCAATTCACATTGGCTGAGGGTATATCTCTGTCGGCCGACTGATCCTTTTTTACTTGTTTAGTCACATTTTCAGACCGAATTAGCTATAATTTCACGTTTAGCTTTTCTAGTGATAAACGAACCTCCCGAGTTTCGGTATTTTGGGGGTGTTAGCTGCATTGTTTGAAGGAACTACCTGATATTTAAGTTGTCCAGTGGTCACAAAAAGTTGTCACTAAAAATTTTCAATATAGTTCCACCTAAGCATACCTCTTGATTTTCGCTATTTTGAGAGTTTTGGCTGTATTTATTTGCCAAACTTGCTGTAATTTGACATTTGTAGTTCCTATTGGTCACAACACTTCTCCACAAAAAGTTGTCAATGGAAGTCCATGTTTTGGTATGCGCCACATATAACGGTACCTCCCGATTTTGGGTATTTTGAGGGGTTTGGCAAAATTTTTTGACGCAACTACTCCAAGTTTTACATTTGAGGTTCTCCGCAGTCACGAAACTTCCAAACCAACATTTGTAAACATAAGTACATGTTTCGGTATATACCGCATATAACGGTTTGGTCACATAGCTTCTCCACGATAAATCGTCAAAATAGGTTACAATTTTGGTATGGCCCCCATATAACAATACCTTCCTATTTTCGGTATTTTCAACTACGCGTAATTTGACATTTGAAGTTCCCTGCAGTCACACAACTCTTCAACATCTGATTGAACACCTTTTTAGATTAGTTCAGATAATTTAGGCATTTGGCATTTGGTCGAAATATGTTTGCACCTAAAATTATGTTAACGACCTCTTTACTTGTTAATTTTTAATTTTTTTCAAAGCGTTAATTGTGGTATCCTTCATACACGAAACAAATTTGTCATCATATTTATATAGCCAAGAAACGTCTTCGGTAAGGTAAAACCCCATTTGGAGGAAGTTGTATCCAAAAATGGAAGAAATTTGTATCAGGAACTCATCAGGGCAATACAAAATGCAATTTATGGTTCTATTGGCCATGCGTGTATCACAAGAGCCTAGTAATTGTTTACAACAGCATGTAAGTTCCTCAGAGTGTATTCTGTTTTCAAATCGCTAAAAAATATTCCCCCAAGGAAGGGATTCATATACGCCTCAATTTCTAGGTATACTCGTAGACATAAGAATTAAGCTAGACAAAATAAATAATTTTTATCTTCTCAAGCCTATCTTAGATAGACAACAAAATATGGTTCTGCGTATTTCATTACCCAATATGGAATTATTGCTTTATTATAGCGTCAAACACAATGAATTAGAAAAAAAAAACAACTCCTAAAAACAAAAAGATTTCATAATAGGGAGCTATTAATCTTCTAGACTATTTGTGGCGATCTACAACAGAGATTACACCAACAACAAATAGCCGACCAACATCCACAAATCAAATGCATTGCGCTTCCGAACAGCTGGAAATGAACAAGCAAGACAAGCAATCAGACTGCTAACCTAACTTTAATGGTACTAAAATGTCTTTTAAAGAAATCCCATTTATCTAAGTTGACAATTGTTGTAAATGAAAACAAAAAAAACTAAGATGTATGTTGGTGATGTCTCCTAAGTATGTCATGTCCAGAACTACAAAACAAGACGACCACAACAAGAAACATATATCAGAAATCCATTAGAAAATCAACAGTTATTAAGAAAAAAACTGATACAGAGCGAAAACATATAATTTTATCTGTTCTTCTTTAGATTTGTTTTTTTTTCACAAAGAAACCCAGAAATGCTACAATGTAACTCTAAGAAGACAGCAGAAACAACAACAACAAGGCTAAGCAGTAGAGCGGAAAAAATGAACAAGAAGACGACCACATCTACTTCTCACACTCCCCTAATGGTTTTTCCACTTAAGAGATATTTGTCATCTTATCATTAGATCTTGTTAGATGATGGAAAAAATGAACGAGAATAACAAAACTGGAATGGAACTAAAATGAAATAAAATATAAAATACACAACCAATGAATGAGCATCCGCAAACTAAAAGGGGCAGATCAAGCGGCATTGTCACCATCTATAGCGAACTACTAGAGACGAGACATGTACTTAAGGAGCAAATACTTACAACAACTCGTACCACAAAAAAGAATCGTAAGAAGGTTGTTAAGCGGTTGCTGGTGTTGTGAGCGATTTTTTCGACGTTTGTAGACATAACACACATCAAATGCAATTTACTTGTAAATAAGAACGCTATCAGTCTGTATTTTCTATCTTGTATCTTTATGTCAGCCTTTTGGGTTGGTTTGTTTGGTTTAAATTTAATTGTGTCTGTGTTAGTGGGTTTGCAGGCGATGCTTTGATGTGTGTTTAGGTGTTTTTTTGAGAGTTTAGACTATTGATACCCTAATGTGAAATACATTGTGAGAATAAAAGGATCATAAGGAATCGAGTGTGGATTCTCCACAAAGAATGATGACCTATTACTCGAAGGTACACGATAAGGTACTTTCGCTTCATATTCTAAATAAATTCAGTTTGGATTCATGTAACTGTTTTTTACTCCAATTGTGACTGATACAAGTTTGGAAAAAAATCAGTTACTCAAATTGATAGTTGCCGTGCGCACCAGCCAAACAGGATTTGGTCCAATCATATGTGGGATTTAACAAGTAAGAACTTTTTTCACCCTGCAACACAAACTGTATTGAAGTGAATAGGAACAATATCGGTACCGATAATACTCCGGATATTCATACATGGATAACTTTTTTAGAGTAAGTTTTTTATCTTCTTGGAACACAAAATGCAAATTAACAACCAATTCGGTTGATCTTAAAAAAATGTTAAAAGGGGGCACCCTTATATGAGGGCTATAATAAAACGTGGACCTATGAATTTTCAAGGGCTGTTTTGTACTTGTAAAAATGTTTTGTACCTTTCGCGAGGAATAAATACCAAATTTCTATATGAAGACGTGAGCTCTAATTTACTGGTGGGAAGTTTAAACCCTCAAGAAAGACCTAACACCAAACTTAAGTTATTTCGGTGAAATATTGGAGCCAAAATCTTTAAAATACCGAAAATTGAAAGGGACCTTTCCATGGGGCTATATGAAGACGTGGATCTATACCGATCAATTTCAGATGGAAAGTTCTATACACCCAACGATGCCTGAATAACAAATTTCAGCCATTTAAATGGGATATTGGGGCCACAACCTTCAAAATACCAAAAATCGAGAGGTACCGTTCTGTTGGGGCTATCTGAGGACGTTGACCTATATCGACAAATTTCGGGTGGAAAGTTGTATACCCCCAACGAAGACTAAATACCAAATGTCAGACATTTCTGTGGAATGTTGGGGCCACAACCTTCAAAATACCGAAAATCGGGAGGTACCGTTCTACGGAGGTTATCAGAGGACGTGGACCTATACCGACAAATTTCAGGTGAAAAGTTTTTTACCCACACAAAACCTAAATACCTAATTTCAGCTATTTTGTTGAGGTATTGAGGCCACAACCTTCAAAATACCGAAAATCGGGAGGTACCGTTCTGTGGGGGCTATCTGAGGACGTTGGCCTATACCGACATTCCTCTTTTAGAATATTTGTTACACACATGGAATACTAAATGTCTAATATCCGCCATTTCGGTGAGAAAATCTGGAGGTATCGCTCTAGGGGGGTTATCCGAGGTGGAAAGGTTTGTAGCCCCAAAGAAGCCTGAATATCAAATTTCAGACATTTCGGTGCAATATTGAGGATACAACCTTCAAAATACTGAAAATCGAGAGGTACAGCTCTATGGGGGCTATAGGAAGGGGTGGACCTATACAGAAACATTTCAGATGGAAAGTTTAATACACTTAACGAAGCCTGAATACCAAAATCCAGTCATTTCAGTGGGATATTGAGGCCACAACCTTCCATATACCGAAAATCTGGAGGTACCTCTCTATGGGTGTTATCTGAGGACGTGGACATATTCCGACAAATTTCAGGTGGAAAGTTTAATAGCCCCAACGAACCCTGAATACCAAATTTCAGTGGAATATTGAGGTCACACCTTCAAAATGCCGAAAATCGGGAGGTACCGTTCTATGGCTATATGAAGACGTGGACGTATACCGACAAACTTCAGGGGGAAGGTGTAATACCCCCACAAAGACTAAATACCTAATTTCAGCCATATTGTTGGGGTATTGAGGCCACAACCTTCAAAATACCGAAAATCGGGAGGTATCGCTCTATGGGGGTTATATGAAGGCGTGGAACTTTACCGAAAAATTTAATGTGTAACCTTGTATACCCCCAGAAAGACTAAATACCTAATTTCAGTCATTTCCGTGAGATATTGAGACCACAACCCTCAAAATACCGAAAATCGGGAGGTACCGTTGTATTTGGGCTATCTGAGGACGAAGGCCTATACCGTAAAATTTCAGATGGAAAGTTTTATACACCCAACGATGTCTGATTACCAAATTTCAGTCATTTCGGTGGGATATTTAGGCTACAACCTTCAAAATACCTAAAATCGGAAAGTATAGCTCTATGGGAGCTATATGAAGACGTGGATATATACCGATCAATTTCGGGAGGAAAGTTTTACACATCCAACGAAGCCTGAACACCAAATTTCAGACATTTCGGTGTGTTGTGGAGGCAACAACGTTCAGAATACCGGGAGGTACCGTTCTATGGGGGCTATATCAAAACGTGGACCGTTATAGCCCATTTTCAATAGCAAACATCCTAAGTGAAATTTTCTTTTATTGACAATATCGAATTGAAACCGGCTACACAACCGAAAACCTTTTCCCGAGGAACTATGTATTAGGGGGTTTCAAGATGTTGTGTCCCTTTTTGGCATATGAACCGGTACCTGAAAAAGTACATCGGCATAGTCCATTTTGGAAGTGTTTCTTATTTTGGGAGCCATTCGTTTCGATAGATATCGGATCCGCTAGTCATTTCAGTTGGTAACCATATAATTTAGAGCTTTTGTACCATTATGTCAGGAATCTTGGACTTGCCACAAAAAACATACAACTGTAAACAGGATCCTTGTGGTCCTTCGTTAAAAATGTCTAAAGGATTCTCCAACATAAATCTGTACTTAAACAAAAAATATTGAACTTTTGTGAGGGATATGACCCATTGTCGAACTTAAACTATGTTAGGAAAAATGTTACGAGATCCTAAGTTGGGGCCAACTTTAGTTGCTATGTTTATGAGATATCACGCCCAACATATTAGCGAATATTTTGGAACCTTCGTAGGGGAGGTACTAGAAATATTACGATATGCAAAGTATGGTCCAAATCGGTAACTGCCTTCGAGAGTTATCGTGCGCACCATTTTAGCGAAAAGTTTTAAACTTTTTTGGGGAAGAGGTGGGCCGATATGGCCCATCATCGAACTTAAACTAAGTTTGGACAAAATATTACACAATCGTTTAATCCGTTCGAGAAATATCGTGGGCCCCAGTAAGACAGATAGACAGACGGATCGACATGGCTAAATCGACTCCAAATTTGCTGAAACGAGTTTCGTCCAAACTTACTTGGGTAATATATACCGTGACCAGATAGAGTACAGTACTCTATTTTAGGTATCCGTCCTCTATTTTTTTTAATAGCTCTATTTGTCCTCTACTTTCATTGGGCGTATTCTATGTCCTCGATTTTTGATTTGTTTTACAAGTACATGTGAACATGTGAATACCTAGGCAATCCAATTAAATAAGGAAACCCTAGGCAGTAACAGGTGTTCTTGTGTCGTTAGAAGACCTCGAAAAGTCTTAAGGTTTCTATAGAAGAGTCCCAAAGAGAGGTTTTTCTGTTGTCTTCAAAAGAGCTCCGGAGGTTTTCTGATGTCTTTAGAAGACCTCCAGAGTTTTTCTGTTGTCTTTAGAAGACCACCAAGGTCTTATGTTGTCTATAGAAGACCACCAGAGGTCTTCTGTTGTCTTTAGAAGAACCCCAAAAGTCTTCTGTTGGCTCCGGAAGACCTACAAACGCCTTCAGTTATCTTTAGAAGTCCTTCAAATATCTTCTGATGTCTGTAGAAGACCTCCAAAGGTTTATTTTGTCTTAAGAAGACCTCAAAGGTCTTCTTTTGGCTGTAGAAGACCTCCAAAGGTCTTCGGTTCCCTTGTAAGACCTCTAGTAGACTTCTGTTGTCTTTGGAATACGTCAAGAGGTCTTCTGTTGTTTTTAGAAGACCTCAGGAGGTCTTCTTTTGTCTATAAAATACCTCCAAAGGTCTTTTATAGACTTTAGAAGACATCCAAAGGTCTTCTGTTGAGTTTAGAATTTCTCCAGAGGTTTTTAATGTCTTTAGAAGACCTCCAAGGTCTTATAATGTCTATATAAGACCACCAGATGTCTTCTGTTGTCTTTAGAAGAACATCAAAAGTTTTCTGTTGGCTATAGAAGACCTCCAAAGGACTTTAGTTGTCTTTAGAAGACCTTCAAATATCTTCTGATGTCTTTAGTATACCTCCAAAGGTTTCTGTTGTCTTAAGAAGACCTTAAAGGCCTTCTTTTGGCTTTAGAAGACCTCCAAAGGTCTTCAGTTGCCTTATAAGACCTCCAAAGGGTTTCTGTTGCCTTATAAGACCTCCAAAGGTCTTCTGTTGCCTTTAGAATACCTCAAGAGTTCTTCTGTTGTTTTTAGAATACCTCGGGAGATCTTCTTTTTGTCTATAAAAGACGTGCAAAGGTCTTCTGTGGGCTTTAGAAGACATCCAAAGGTCTTCTGTTGACTTTAGAATTTCTCCAGAGGTTTCTTAATGTCTTTAGAAGACCTCCAAAGGATTTTTGTTGTCTATAGAAGACCACCAGAGGTCTTCTGTTGTCTTAAGAAGATCTGAAAAAAGATCTTCTTTTGTCTATAAAAAAACCTCCAAAGGTATTCAGTTGCCTTTAGAAGGCCACCAAAGGTCTTCAGTTGTCTTTAGAAGACCTCCAAAGGTCCTCTGTTGTCTTTAGAAGACCTCCAAAGGTCTTCATTTAGACACAAGTCTGACTTACGATAACAAATTATTTTATTTCCAGTGTATGTGTAAACGATATATTTTTTTAAATATTAATGTGAATACCCCATTTTATCCATTAGATGGCGGGCGGATGAGTGATGTGTGTTTTTAGTTTGGTGTTTTCTAAGTTCTTTCTTCATTTCGTTGTTGTTACAGTTGTTGCTTGCTGTTTTTCTTCTTTCAAGTAAGTTTTCTCCAGTTTTTAAAGCTGTCTACTACTTCATCATATCGATGGTGATGATGCTGATGTAGATGACGAAGGAGATGGTGGTGGAATTGGTTGATATTATATTGGCTACTTTATCATCATCGTCATTAGCTTTAGCATCATTATGAGCATTTGTAGTGCTCTTTTGTGAGTGACGTCTGTGTATTGGTGTTGCCCCTGTTTATTCTGTTCATTTGTCTAAACAAATAAAAACACTTTGACAATCTAGTTGCCAAAGATGTTCTTCTTCTTCCTATTCAGGCTCTGATAGTCTTTACTATAAACATTAGATGGTTTGTTAGCTACTCAACGATTTCTTAGATATGTTGTTGTTGTTCTTGTTTTCTTTGCGACGTTTGATGTTTTAGTTATTGGGGGTTTATTTCTTCTATCTTCCCGTCTTCTCCTATTTCATGACACTTGAAGATGGAAAATATGGATGGAAATGTGCAATGTGGTTCTGCTGTGTTTTCTTTTTCACCGGTTTCCTTTAAGGCATTTTGTTGTTGTTGTTGTATTTTTTGTTTATATACGAAATAAGGAACATTTACTCAGTCCATAGAAGTGGAAGTCAATATTTTGATGTTGTTGTTATTTGTTTTTGTGAAATAGTACATTAGCTGAGAAAGTTCAGTAAATATTACAGATAGTGTGGAGGAAATTTGGGGAATGTCAAAAAGAACTTATGGACAATTTAATTGTGGCCAATCTTTCCAGAGTGTTTTTATAGTAACGGAGGATGATTTCTAGTAGGATAAAAATACCTGAAGAATGTTTTGTTGATTGAAAACAAATATCCATTTAAGAAGATTTTAATCGCCTGATAACTGAAAGTGGTGACCAGGGGCAAAACCCTGCGGTTATAAGACCCAAGACTAATTATGATCTGATCATTATAAAATAAATTTTATGTTGGGCGCTATGAACTCCCAAACAATGACCCTAAATCTCAAAAACGACATTAGAGCCTACTTTTAGCTTATATAAATTATTATTATTTTTTTTGCTGACATCTGTCCGGGACATAATATGTTCAATTCTATACAGGCTATCGGCTTTGATTTCAAAATTCGTCTTCTGCAGATGGCCGTTCACTCAGCCTGTGTGAATTGAGACATCCACTTTTAAGTCTGTTCAAATACAAAAATTTGGTTTCAAGTGCCGCATAGCTATCTTTATTTTATCTAATTCAAAACCATTTATTTATTCATACTGGACAGAGATCTTAAATTGCAAAAAAAAACTTAAAACAAAATTAAAATTATTTTAAACCAGCTAAATAAACTAACTGACTAGAGAACTAGTCAGTCGGCAAGCCAACAAACTAAGCAAATAATCAGTACCATTTTCAAAGTTAGAAACAAAGAAATAAACTGGAAAGTTGTTTGGTCACTTTTGGTCTAGTATTTGATATTTTGTGTTTCTCCTCTTTACTTTTTTTCATCCATCTAATTCCAGATTTCTTTTGCATTTTTGGCAAAGCTTACTTGAGTGTTGTTCCCAAACATCTCCATGAACGTGTTTACAGAGGAGGGGCCAAGCGACGGAAGCAATGATTGAGTCAATTTTATATTCGTGTACATTTTTCGAACTTTTTTGTAGCAGATTGTGATATTCCATAACAAACAGTTAATAAGTACATGGAAAAAGTAGGAGTCTACCGAAGTAAATGTCGCAAAGGGTCGTCTATTGTGGAGTCCTGAAGGGTCGTCTACTGTAGAGTAGATGGCCCACATGGTCGTCTACTGTAGAGTAGATGGCCCACATGGTCGTCTACTGTAGAGTAGATGGCCCACAGGGTCGTCCACTGTAGAGTAGATGGCCCACAGGGTCGTCCACTGTAGAGTAGATGGCCCACAGGGTCGTCTACTGTAGAGTAGATGGCCCACATGGCCATATTGTAGAGTATATGACCCACACTGACGTCAACTGTAGAGTAGATGGCCAACACGGACGTCTCTGTAGAGTAGATGGCCAACACGGACGTCTACTGTAGAGTAGATGGCCAACACGTACGTCTACTGTAGAGTAGATGGCCCACAGGGCCGTATACTGTAGTGTAGATGGCCCACAGGGTAGTTTACTGTAGAGTAGATGGCCCACAGGGTCGTCTGCTGTAGAGTAGATGGTCCACAGGTCGTCTACTTTGGAGTAGATGACCCTAAGGGTCGTCTACTATAGAGTAGATGGCCCTAAGGGTCGTCTACTGTAGAGTAGATGGCCCTAAGGGTCGTCTACTGTAGAGTAGATGGCCCTAAGGGTCGTCTACTGTAGAGTAGATGGCCCTAAGGGTCGTCTACTGTAGAGCAGATGGTCCTAAGGGTCGTCTACTGTAGAGTAGATGGCCCTAAGGGTCGTCTACTGTAGAGTAGATGACCCTAACCGTCGTCTACTGTAGAGTAGATGGCCCTAACCGTCGTCTACTGTAGAGTAGATGGCCCACATGGTCGTCTACTGTAGAGTAGATGGCCCACAGGGTCGTCCACTGTAGAGTAGATGGCCCACAGGGTCGTCCACTGTAGAGTAGATGGCCCACAGGGTCGTCTACTGTAGAGTAGATGGCCCACATGGCCCTATTGT